>NC_056749.1:812840502-812843002 GCF_019279795.1 Protopterus annectens | reverse complement strand
GAACAGATCAGTTGGATAGGTATATCTCATAGAAAATACTGCTGTTCAGAATCAGACTCCCCATCCACATAAAACAAAGTTCATCTCTGTTCATATTCAAGTGTAACTTGGATGAGAAACAGAAATTTTACCTCAGGACTGCACCTGTGCAATTAATGGACAGAGGCAGTTCTTAAATGCTTCATCTCACACACGGGTCCTCTCAAATTATTTATGGCATGATCCCAGTTATTCTCATTAGGGTTAATATATAATTACTGACTATGGGATGTGTAAGGCCAATCTCTAACCAAATAGGACAGGTTAATTCAACCACAAAAGGGAAACTGGCTATGTTTAAAATGGCTTTCAAAGGCAGTTAGCCTTGTACTTACCTGTGAGCCTACATATGCAGATAGATATCTATATTATCTATATACTGTGTGTATGTATATATATATATATATATTTATAAAGAGAGAGAGAGAGAGAGATAAACACGTCTGTCGATCTACAGATCTCTATTTCTATCTATATATATATCTATATATCTATATATATATATATCTATATATCTATATATCTCTCTCTCTCTCTCTCTCACTATATATATATATATATATATATATATATGGGTCTACTTCAGACCATTGAAATGCCATAATATTTATTTATTTATTTATGTATTGTATTTGTTGACCGGGAAAGTGCACTGGGCCTAGAAGAGCCCATTTTCAGTGGAAGCCCGGGGAGAAAAGCTCTACAAAATTAAAATGAATATACAAAAGATTTAAATACAATGTTGATACATAGAAATTAGGATACAAGGTTGCAAATAAAAACATAAGTTTAACAGTGATATTTCATTAATTACAAACAAAGGTCTTAATGTATGAGAGAAAGAAAGAAAGAAAGAAAGAGATAGGTTAGTACATAGGATGATGCCATATGGGAAGTTACTATCACATGGGAGGAAGTAAATATTACAAGAGGCAAAGTGTATGAAATTTAGCTGTGAACAGGAAAGAAGAATGCAGAGCATTGAGACAGAATCAATGAAACACCAAAACATCGATGGGCAACATGTTCAAACCAGGGAACATCAAACCAAATCTAACAAGCAAATATACATGATACAACAATTTTACAGGGAGGCTAGGCCTTCTGAACCACCACACCCCTCCTAAATTATATATATCAACTCCGAGATCGCACTACAGTGGGGTAAGGGTAAATTTCCCGATCCCCACCATACCATGATCTCCATTCCAGACTAGTGTGTACTACCTGACATCTATGCTACCTAGATCAATATTCCGTGGTTCCAGCTTGTCGTCCGTCGATGTTCTGTCATTTTGCTGCTTCCACTTTGATGTTTTGTAATTCAGTATTGTGGCATTTCAAAGGTCTAAAGTAGATCCATATTATATATATATATATATATATATATATATATATATATATATATATATATATATATATATATATATGTATATAATATGGACCTATATATATATATATATATATATATATATATATATATATATATATATACATGCACATGTACAGGTGTACTTGAGAGTACCAAAATCTCAGTAGACTGACATTCACATCACTGAGCCAAAAAGCACAAAGTTCCACATCAGCGAAACTTCACAATACCAATGTCCGAATGCCTGACAGTCCAATTTGAGCAGAACATTGTATCCACTCTTGTGCACGTTGTAGTCCGATCTCGGAGTTGGTATCTTTAAGTAGCAGGGGGTGTGGGGGGTATGTATGCCTCCCTGCAAAACCGTTAAAAGTAAAGGTTTGTAATGAAGGTTTTTTTTTCATGTTTGTTATGAATAATAATGTCAGTGCTATGGAGACCATCATAAATATTTAGTGGTAATTGCTAAGAGTCTAGGTTTATTGGTTGGTGAGCAGGTTGTGGGTGAGGAGAAGTAGGTAATTTTATTTGGAATGTTGTTTTTTTTTTGTTTTTTTTATATATATGGTGAGGTTAGTTGGGATTTTGAAGTGTCAGTGTTCTGTGTGTCGGGTATGTGAGATGTCGCATGTTTGAAATGTCAATATTTAGGGCTTGGTGATTTGTAAGTCAGTCTACTGAGATTTTGGTAATCTCAAGTAGATCCATATGTATATATGTATGTAGATTTATAGAGAGAGAGTGTGAGAGAGAGGGTGGTAAATACATCTGTCTATCTATACATGTACATATCTCTCTCTCTCTCTATATATATACATATACATATATATATATATATATATATATATATATATATATATATATATATATATAGACACAGATAGAAATGTATATATGTACATGTATGGCTCCCTGTCAGATTATCAAAGTTTCAAAACTAGATAAAATAAAACAAATTAACGCTTGAAGTAATGGAATCCACCAGGAAGAGTCAGACAAATGAAAATAAAATCCACACTTCTTTATTGTACAATGATCATTGCACAATAAAGAAGTGTGGAATTTATTTTTGTTTGTGTGACTCTTCCT
>NC_056749.1:812655502-812835502 GCF_019279795.1 Protopterus annectens | reverse complement strand
GCCTCTGACCCAGCTTTAATGGCAATGCTGCACATTTGCAAGTCAAATGGCACACAGATCACTCACTCAGAGGACCTTAACCTGGTTATGTGACATCAAGAGAACTTACTGGAGAGACAGATTTGTCTCACAGAGGTTGCCCCACCTTTGGAACAAGCATCCTATTCATGTTAAACAAAGTGCCTCATTGGCCCTGTTTAAGCATAATTTGGATGATTAACCATAAATTCACCCTGGGGTTTCCCCCATGTCTCTCTTGGACAGGAGGCAATAGGTGCTGATTTTAATGTCTGCTTGAACCAGACACACTTGGGAACATGAATTGAACTTGGCTGGGCTTGTAAGCATCCTGGGGCCATTAGCCTAGTAACCTCCTATGATCCAATGTTCCTACGATCTGGACTTGTTTTATTGTTCACAAGTCTTAGAGATGAGCAATTTTGTTAACTAAAAATGTATAAAAACTGTGACTTTCTGTAGCGTAACTGTCAATCACTTGAGCCTCAAAGTCAGTCATTTGAGTGTCATTCAATCATGTTCATCAGTCTGTTTTGCTGTCCATTAAACTGATACCTTTTGATTGACCCTATGGTGCCTCATTTGGTTGTTGAACTGGGTTGAATTTTCCCAAAAATAAGTTCACAGGTAACATTTCCCTTCATAGATTTATACTAGGCTAGCTGTCCTTGTGGGCCATTTTAACCCTAGACAAGTTCCCCTTTTGTGCTTGAAATAACCTACCCCATTTGGTTAGAGATTGGCTTTACCCATCTCATGGTTGATAATTATATATTACCCCTAATCAAAATAACTGGGATCATACCATAAATAATCTGAGCAATCCTTGCATGGGATAAAGTATTTAGGAGCTGTATCTGTCCATAAGTAGTACAGTAGGCAGTCCTGGGGTACACTTTCTGTTCCCATATCTGTCCATAAGTAGTACAGTAGGCAGCCCTGGGGTACACTTTCTGTTCCCATATCTGTCCATAAGTAGTACAGTAGGCAGTCCTGGGGTACACTTTCTATTCTCATATCTGTCCATAAGTAGTACAGCAGGCAGTTATGGGGTACACTTTCGGTTCCCATGCATAGAACTACGTTGTAGTTGAATATGAGCAGGGATGAATGTTGTTTTATGTGTATGGGGACTCTGTTCCAGAGTAGCAGTATACTCTGTGACATATACCTGTCCCTCCAAACCATTCTGTTGATGTTGCAGAACAGGTTTAGATTTCTATACCAAGTATTTCTGATACCACTTGACCTACTGTTGTGCAGTAAATCCATCAGTAACTTGCAAGAGGATGTCTTATATGCCACACACAGGTCACTTCTTAACACTCTATAGGATACCGGATATAGTGACAAAGCCTTGAGTCAGCCCATGTAGTACTTGTTGTTTAGGCTTTGAATCCTTTAAGGAAGGTATCCCTGTGGGTGTTGCAGTTATTGCTTGTGTCTGGACAGATGCATGCCAAATGAGCAATTATATTCAATGATTGGCCTTACAAGGGCTGGATGATTAAAGGGGGACGTTGATATTCCTAGATCTAAACACAGTCCCTTTATTTATAAGCTGTGTAATATATAACGACATTCTTTCAATATTACATACATGTTTGCTAAAAGTTAGGTCACTGTTCACATAGGATCCAAAATCCAAAACAACATGGTCAACTCTCAGGGGCATATTGTCAATCTGGTAGTTCCTTGGAGTAGATGACTTTCCAAAAGCTGCAATAATGCATTTTTTTGACATTTAGTTTCAGTCCATGATTTTGGCATAAGATATTTATTTGAAACAAACCTTCCTGCAGAATGCCTTATCCGTTTAGGGATTCAGTGATTGCACCTAGCTTGTAGTCATCTGCAAACATAGTCAGATAGAGCCCTTTGGTACTGGCTTTTACTTCAGAACACTGTTCATGTTTAATGTTGCAGGTGTTGTTGTTGTTGTGTCTTTTAGCTTTTCCCGGTTAGGACGTCGCCACAGCGGAACTCCGGTCCGCTAATGATTGGTAGTTGATTTTTACATGCCGAGTTACCAGCCCTGACACACAACCTTCAACGAAGGTACGCCCATTCACGCATGTCTCCACACAGAAGATGCTCTAGCTGAGAATCGAACCGGACAGCGTCTTACTGTGAGGCGACAACGCTACCGCAGCACCACCACCACGGGTTAATGTTGCAGGTGTACTCTCTGTCATATAGTTCTGTGAGTACAGAGTACCATCTCCTTCTTTATACAATGTTACCTTTCTCTTACTTCAACTGCTGCCCTTCTAGCGTGTAACGTACCATGCCAGATATGCACTTTATGTTGGTTTGCATCCTAAATAAATGTAAAATCTCAGACATTTTAAAGTGCAATTGTTCTGCAGAATGTTGTAGCATAGATTCTGCACCATTTGGCTGTAATATATTATACGATTATTCAGTGTGGGAGCTGACTGAGGTACAACTGTATTTTATTTCACCTGAGTATTTCCCAGCACAAAAGAATCAACACACTGATATATCTGTTTAAAGCCACAGATACAAAGAACAGTGCACTGCAGCTAAATATATTTTATTTAAGGTGTAGAAAGCTTGACTACTAAAAAAAGACTTTATCAAAGATATCTTGAGATATTTCTTCCTGCCATTGACCATCACATTTGGCCTTGAGACCAGCATGTGTATCTTGGCCATTCTTGGGACCATGGAAATTCCTTTTACGGTCAGTTCTGTATTATCATCTATGTAAAGGTTTGCTTTTTTCACATTTGGAATTGTGTGTGTGTGTGTGTGTGTGTGTGTGTGTGTGTGTGTGTGTGTGTGTGTGTGTGTGTGTGTTTGTGTGTGTGTGTGTGTGTGTGTGTGTGTGTGTGTGTGTGTGTGTGTGTGTGTGTTGTATGTGTGTGTGTGTGTGTGTGTGTGTGTGTGTGTGTGTGTGTGTGTGTGTGTGTGTGTATTGTATGTGTTGTGTGTTTTGTGTGTGTGTATTGTTTGTGTGTGTGTGTGTGTGTGTGTGTGTGTTTGGCTCGTGTGGTTTGTATGTGTGTGGTCTCTCTTTCCCAACCTCTCTCAGATGATTTGCATGGTAATACAAATATATTGCAGTTATTGCAATAATGTATAATAGTACAACAGAGAGTGCAGTTTAGATTTTTGATTGGTATCAGATGATGAATATTCTGTTTGGAGAGGGATAACTATATTTCTTTTGCAGGTTATAGCAGGCAAGGCTGGAATGGACAGAAAGGAACATAATGATCTAGGTATGTCTTTTTGTACTTCTTTTTCTTATTGTAATATTCATAATGATCTAGGTATGTCTTTTTGTACTTCTTTTTCTTATTGTAATATTCATCCATTCCTGTGTTATTGTTTAATTATCATCAGGGAAGACAGACATGTTGCATACTACTTCACGAATTTGTGCAGTGCCCCATTCTGTAAGGACTGCAGACCACCTCATCTCTCATGGCAAACATATAATCCCATAATCCTCTACCTGATTCTGAAACATTGCAGTGAATAAATCATGAACAAACCACCATGGACATCCAAAAGCTCTTGATATCCTTTATTAGAACGGACCCTCGATAAAAAGGAAATATTTGTAGCAAAATCCTTGTGGAAAGATATATTTATTTTTCTTTCTGTCCTTCTATACTGTGAAAGCCACCATTTTTGTTTTTAGTAATGAAAGCAATGAACACCAACAACTACCACCCCCCAAACAACCCAGCTAACTCTTCTCACAATTTCTCTCTAAAACCTATATCTACTTCTTACA
The DNA here is from genome assembly GCF_019279795.1 of Protopterus annectens. Classification (NCBI taxonomy): domain Eukaryota; kingdom Metazoa; phylum Chordata; order Ceratodontiformes; family Protopteridae; genus Protopterus; species Protopterus annectens. The sequence goes on along the minus strand of NC_056749.1, from coordinate 812,831,715 downwards.
TCTACAGACTCATTCACAAACTGAAACCATGTACACCTTCAGCTGATAAGCTCCCTCCGCTTTTCCTCCAAAAAGCAGCCAAAGAAATTGCATACCCAATATCCATACTCATAAACAGAACTATCCAGGAGGGTTCCATCCCAAACATCTGGAAAGTCTCCCATATTATTCCACTACATAAAGGTGGTAATTCTATTGACTACTCCAACTTTAGACCAATTGCTCTCCTTTCACCCATAGCCAAAATTATGGAGAAATGTATTCACCAGCAACTAGTACAATATCTCTCTCTACACAACATTATAGCACACTGTCAGCATGGCTTTAGACCTCATCACAGCACCACCACCGCCCTTCTTTCCTTTATAGATACTATCTACAAAAATCGCAACAATAATCTTCTCTCTTCTGCTCTCTTCATTGATCTCTCAAAAGCATTTGACATGGTCAACCACTCTCTCTTAACTAACATTTTTCAATCTCTTTCATTTGATAACCTAGCTATTAAATGGTTTACATCATATCTTAACAACAGACAACAAGCAGTCATATGGGAAAACCAAATCTCTACTCTTTTGCCAATTTCCATCGGAGTTCCTCAGGGCTCCATTCTTGGTCCTCTTCTCTTCTCCCTCTTCATCAATGATCTCCATTCTGCTATCCCATAAGCAACCTGCATTCAATATGCAGACGATTCAACCCTTATTTGTTCTGCTCCATCCCCTACGGAACTGATCTCACTCACCCAAAATGTATTTAATACGGTTGAAACATGGTTCTCTAAATGATTCCTCCTACTTAATGCCAAAAAAACTAAACTTCTCCTTTTTACCCCCACAACTCGGACCCCCCCCATTAAACTTCTCCATCTCCTCAAACACTAACACTATCATCTCTCCCGATTCGACAACAAAACTGCTAGGAATAACCATCGACAATAATCTCTCCTTCGATCAACACATTAACAACACCATCAAATTAGTTAACAGAAACATAGGATCCTTTTATCGAATTAAACCTTTTCTAACCCCAGCAACTAGAACCAAGATAGCTCAATCCCATCTCTTTCCCACTCTACTATATGCCTCCCCTATTTATACCAACCTTAAGAAATGCAATCTAACTAAATTAGCAACCTGCTACAACAATATTGCTCGCTTCGCAACTGGTAACCCCTTCAGAACCCATCATTGTCTTAACTTAAAACTTTTAGGCTAGCTTGAATTCCAAAACTACCTGCAAATCCCTCAACTCTCTATTGCCCATAGTATACTACACCAACCTGACAACACCCCTATTCTCTCTCAACTGATAATCCCTTATAACAATCTCAACTCTCTGCTCTTCTCACAAACTGATGGCCAAATCAATTAAGTCAAACAACTCTGCTGGTGACTGTCTCTTCACTAATGCAGTAGGTAGAAATTGGAATCTTCTACCTAGTGATATAACTCTGACTACATCTTTGCCTCTTTTCAAACAGAAAATTAAACTGTACTTCCAAAACCACTGGCTCTGTTCCTGCAGTACACCTGACTAACTTATCCTATTTATTACTCTGTTATTCCTCCACTCCTTTCCTCTCTACTCCAACTCCTGTTCTGATTCTACTACTATTAGAACTCTAAGTATTATATATTTTTCTGCAAAATTTGTTGGAATTAACCAACAGTACATTTCTTTCCTCAGGAAAATTGTTTTATTACTGTTGAATATCTCTCTTGCAATGTTATATTCCTTATAAGCTGCATTTCTTAGTGATCTAGTTGTATGTAATGTATTAGTAGATAGTGGAGCTTTTCTCCTCGGGCCTCTGCTGAAAATGGACTTGTTATCCAGCCAGACTAGCCCAGTCAACAAATGTAAAATAAAAATAAAAAAATAAAAATAGTAATCCCAAACTTGCATACCTACAAATATCTCCTGTATGCTTATTGTCCTGTTTAAAGGTTAGAAAGCTGAAATGCAAAACTGTGAAATATAGTGCACTACTCTTGTTTGCCAAACATTACTTAAAGTGGATGAGTATAGACAAATAGTACTGTAACTAACTAGTTCAACCATCAAGAAATCCTTAACTTTCTCTCTCTCTCACTCTCCCTCCCAGTGAAACAAGCACATATACCTCCTGCAGCAGCAGCAGTCAGATTTATCATATCGCACTACCTAAAGAACTTAAACAGCTGAATTTCACCTGCAGTTAGCAAGAAGTACACAAGCAGTAAATAAAGTTAAATCTATGTACGGCAATATGCAAATAACGTAATCTGTTAAGTCTAGTGTGCATTGTTTTCTAGAGTTGAATCTGCTGGAAGGATATCCCCAACCCTCACTCATAGCCTTTTACTACTGAAGGTGAAACTACATTAACACTTCAGCATATTTCACTCATCAGTGTAATACATCCCTATACATCCCTGGAAAGACAATGAAAAGCCCAGAACTATAAAATTACATGCTGTGACTCAAGATGAGTATTTAGAGTTCAGACAACTTGTCTTTTGTATCCATGAACATCCCTCCTCACTGATTGTTTAGGGTGGTAAACCATTTGGGGGGGGGGGTTCTTCCTGCTCTGTTCGCTCCGCACACTCCACTCCACTGCCCTTCCCCCATATCCCGCCCTCACCCAGCACCTCTACTCTTATCCTAAAGCAAACCACTCCTCCTCATTCCTATGATCCAATTACATACAACCCTACCTTGTCCACACCCACAATTCATGCACAACTTACTTTCTTTTATTTAGCCAAACTAATCTGCTCTCCCTTATATCCATTCCCTTGAATTCACATGTCCACTACTATACCTTTTTGCATCTTACTCTACTTTACCATCACAATACAATCACTACCTCAAACTATTTTAAATTAACTCCAGGCTTACCACCTTCTCTTCTACTATGCACACACATTAGCATTGAACCATGATTTTACTACTGACCAATCAGACCTACCCAACCTATTCTTATTACAAACTGCAAGGATGCATACCCCCACACACCAATATGCATCAACAACCTCCTCTAACCCTCTCCCCAATAAACAACACAGCTTCTCACATATCTCATCCCAGCTTTTCCCCTATACCCTCCCATTCTATTCAAGCCACAAACTGGCCTCCTCACCTCCTATGAAACTACACTTGACACTAGTACTCTCACCTAGGAATAAATAACACTTCCCATGGTACACATTCCTCATTACCTATCAACGCAAATGTGGAGATGTACATCCTAACCCTGGCCCACCTTCAAATCCTAACCACAAGTATAACCCCAAAGATTTAAACATACTTACACTTAACCTTAGAAGTATATGTCATAAAATAGCCCCACTGCATGCCTGGATTTATCAAAATAAACCTGACATACTAGCCTTTACTGAAACTTGGCTACACCCCAATGTAAAAGACTCAGAAATAATACCTCCAAACTTTGCAATAACCAGAAGCGATAGATCTAAAAAAATGGGAGGGATAGCACTTCAATATCCCTTTACACTCAACATCACACCCTATATCAGTAATATACCCATCTTTTCTAATGCTGAGGTACTAATCACCTTTTTGAACCTCAATATAGCAAAAATAATGTGCATAATAGTAATATATATCCCACCAGGTAACAATATACCAGTGTTGGAAATTTTTTTATCCTGGACATCCCAAACAATAAACCTTGAAACAATACTCTTAGGAGACGTACATATAGACTGGCAAACCATAGCTTTCAACTCCCCCACAAATAGTATATATATCTGTATGGTTTTTCTTAGCTTATCAATGCTCCAGCAAGATACAGCAAAGATGATGCCTGCCAATCCACCTTAGACTGGATTCTAGTATCCCACCTTGCTAATTAGCCCTCTTCTGGTACACTGCCTATCTCTCTGAGCGATCACCTGCCAGCTTACTCACTTAGAACAAACTTCCAACAACTAAGAGTACACACTATAAAATCAGTTAGGAACTCTACTAATTTTTGTCAGCATAAATTCAACAATCTCCTACAGGAAATAGACTGGACACCCCTTAAACAACTACCCTTAATGATGCTGTACTATACTTTAATAACACCTTCCTTCACATACTTAATGCACTAGCTCCCATTCGTATGAAAATAATAAAAAAGAACTTAGCACCATGGCTCTCTAAAGAATGTAAACACCTGATAAAGCAAAGGAACATAGCCTGGTCAACCTGGAAACAAAACAAAAATGAACAAAATCATGTTAATTTCAAAACACTACGTAACAAAGTGACAAAAGTAATCAACGGAGATTAGAAATCATATTATTCCCAGCTTCAATTCCAGCATAAAATCAACCCCAGTAAATTTTGGCACTCCATATCTTCCCTACTTAACCCTGGAAGAAATGGAGAGCACACCCCTCCATCACAAATAGTCGAAAACTTTAACAAGCACTTCATAAAATCAATTTCAGACCTACTAACTAACACCCCTAATGCTGGACCTCCCATCTTTCAACCTATTCAGACACCAACCTCAGGCCATCAACTCCTTCTAACTCTGTCATTACTAACCCCCCAACTCAACAAAATGTCATACAAACCCCATTCTCATTTCAGCCTATACCCACTGACACCATTAAGAAACTGCTACAAAAAAACTAAAACCCTGCTCTACCTCAGCTGACAATCTCCCCCCATACTATATCAAACTGGCCGCTAACTCAGTCACCTACCCAATTAGTATCCTTATAAATAGGTCTTTATCTGAATCAGAAGTACCTATCATATGGAAACAATCTCACATCACCCCCATCCACAAAGGAGGCAACTCTTTTGATCTATCCAATTTCTGTCCTATATCCATCTTGTCACCCATATCCAAAATTCTCGAGAGAGGTATCCATCAGCAGGTAATGCAATATCTATTGCAAAACAATCTTTTAACCAAAACCCAATGTGGCTTCCAACCTCGCTACAGCACAGCTAAAGCCATATTATAGTTTACAGAAACTGTGAACAAGGCCAGAGATGCAGGATATTATACAGCCGCAGTATTCCTTGAGCTCTCCAAGGCCTTTGACACAGTCTCACCCCTTACTTTTTAACACACTGTGTAACCTAGGCTTCTCACATAACACAGTGAAATGGTTTCAGAGCTACCTCAAGGATTGTAAACAAGCAGTGAAATGGTCCAACAAACTCTCACCCTTTGTCCACAACCCTACTGGAGCCCCCCAAGGCTCCATCCTAGGACCCCTACTCTTTAACATTTTTACAAACAACCTTCACACTACCTCTCACCCTGGGACCCTCATTCAATATGCTGATGATTCCACCATAATCTGCACTGCTCAGTCACTACCAGAACTACTTTCAAAAACTCATCAGTCCTTTACAGCAGTTGAATCCTGGCTAAGAAATGCCCACCTCTTTCTTAATCCAAAGAGGACAAAACTAGTGCTCCTTCATCCCAAGAACACCTCCCCTATCACTGATCATGTCAACATCCTTGCATCTGACAACACTGCCATAGAAACAGTGCAGGAAACCAAACTTCTAGGTGTTATCATTGACAATAAACTTTCATTTGATCCCCATATACTGCAAAATATAAAGAAAACTCATCAAAAACTGGGACTCTTATATAGAAACACACATTTCTTTACTGCAGCAACCAAAACTACCCTTGCAAAAACATGTTTACTTCCCTCTCTTCTTTATGGTGTCCCTATCTTAACTAACTTATAAAATTCTACCCTAAGCAAGTTGGAACAGAGCTACAACAAAGTTGCAAAGTTTGCCACAAACTGTAAATATCACACACAGCACTGTAAACCACTCCTACAATTAAACTGGCTTGAACTACACAACCAACTTGCCTTTATTCAGCTATCCACCTTGCACAACTTTATTTTCAAGCCAACTGCCTGCCCTGCACTAGCCAATCTAGTCACACCTTACACACCAAATCGATCCCTATGATCAGAAGACAAAAATCTCTTAGCTGTCTCAAAACCCACAAGAAAACCTGGTCACTCTCTGTATTCATGTTGTCTCTATACATTGGAATTCACTACCCCTAGCAACCAGGTTTATGCCTGGCCTAACCCATTTCAAAGCCTCTTTAAAAAAACATCTCAAAAATACATGGCTCTGCTCCTGCATAAAGCCTGCCTAATGCTCAGGTCTTCCTCTTCTGTCACATTTCAATCCCTTACAGACTGCAAGATCCTACAGCTCTTCTAACTCCTTCTCTGCTTCTATACTGTATCCTTAATCTGCTGCTCAGGCTTTATTGCTTCTATCCTTCTTAACTCTCTCTCGCTATATGTCTGCATCACTAACTTTCAGGTGGTTATTTCTACATCCTGTATGATGAGAGTGACTATTATCGCCTGTAATGTTTTAACTGTACAGAATTGTTTAGATGTGTAGTAATATATTACAACATCTTGTAGCAGTTCTTTCAACTTATTGTTTGTATAGTATTTCTAATGTAATCTTTATTGCATTGTATTATACTGTATTTGTATGCTACTGTATGTGGAGCTTTTCTCCCCAGGCCTCTGCTGAAAATGGGTTCTGTAGACCCAGTCAGACCACCCCCGTAAATAAATGTCAAATAAATAAATAAAAACACAAAAAGGTGCACCATTCAGGATGGATACACACTTTCGGGATTTCTCTTCCTCAGATCCTGTTGCAACTGAAAAAATGATCCATTTAAGGAAGGCTTAGCAAATCAAGAAGTTCACACAAACTGACATCTCCAGTGTAAGTCAGAGGTAAAACATCCTATCAGGGCATGATGGCAAAGTTACACCCTCCATAGAATCCAGTCAGTGGAAAAACTTCAAGTGTAAGTTAAAACATCACTCTATTAGGTGTGCATTTCCTTTCGAAATAAACACTGCTCTGCTAGAGAAGATACCAATCCTCTTTCTTCAGATGGATTCAAAAAATAATGCAATACCTTAGTTAAAAATAAAACATGATGTAGTAAACTGACACTCTGTTTCAATGAGGTGAATCTTGTCACATAAAAGGCTGTTATTCACAGTGCATGAACCATAACGGAACTACCTAAAGCAATCACAGTGCATATATATGAGCCAATCCCTCCAGTTCATGCCAATAACATTTTTCTATACAAGACATAGTGAAGAAGGGGGGGGGGGGCACATGCTTTTCTTTGACTCAAAGCTAGCTGAGAAAATCAGTGACAGGTTTTGAAACGTTTGGTCTTTAGAATAAGTTTTAATGGTACCACACCATTAAGCCCAGGTTCACAATCACCTCGTTAGTTGATGATCCAATCAAATTCAGTAACTTCAGTGCGATTCTGCATCAACCTACGAACTGATCGTGGTACCATTAAAACCTATTCTAAAGACCAAATGTTTCTGTTGGAGAGGAATAGCTATATTTCTTGGGCAGGTTATAGCAGACCAGGCTGGAATGGACGGAAAAGAACAGCATGATCTAGGTATGTCTTTTTGTACTTCATTTTCTTATTGTAATATTCATCCATTCCTGTGTTATTGTTTAATTATCATCAGGGAAGACAGACATGTTGCATACTACTCCAAGAATTTGTGCTGTGCCCCATTCTGTAAGAAGAACTGCAGACTACCTCATCTCTCATGGCAAACATATAATCCCATAGCCCCTTACCGGATTCTGAAACATTGGTTGTACAAGCAATGCAGTAGAACCTAGACATTTTACAGTGTCTTTTGAATATCTGTGTAAAATCTTAAAGCAGTGACATACCCTATTTAATGAATGAGCTTTCCCAGTCAAGGTAGCCCTCTCCTAATACATTTATACATGAAGGCAGCACCTGGTGAAAAGGCCAGCTGTATACAGTACCAGAATCAACATAAAGGTGCTGTTGTATTGCTGTCTGCAAGGAAATTGGGGGACTGGCCAAAGACCAGGTGTATACACAATCATGTATTAGAAGATAGGCTTGGATAGCACACTATCCCAATCAGACGCTGTGCATTCCAAAAGGGGTGTTAATGCACAGGAAAAACAGCTCCAGCATGTATTTTAACCACTCACAATGAAATCTTTTTGAGGAGTGCCATTTCCTTTGCTCTGACTAATGGTATCTTTTATTTATTTATTGACATTTGATAACTGGGAAAGTCAGACTGGGTAGAAGGCGTTTTTCAGATGAAGCCCTGGGAGTACAACTTCAAATTATTGCAAAGCATTTTAACAATCGTTTCACAATCTTCAAAAATAAAACAAAAAATATCTATTGATTAAATAATTATAACAAATTAACCATAATATAAAAATTGCAAACACACCAAAGGTGAATGAACGCCAGGAATACAGGATACTGTGCTGGAAACACTTAATTTATTGACATAAAATAGGTTGAGCGCTTTCTACAGAGATCTGTCTTCTTCAGAACATCATAGCATGGAATCATGACGCTTATATATCATAATTGAAGTAGCCGCTAAATTGTAATTAAACAATAAATCAATTATTAAAACAGTGCTATCTTACACATTTCATACAAATGCAATGTATACATCTTGCTACATAACCACACTAAAAATATAGTTCATGTCATATATTATATTATATATTATATATCATATGTCACATAATGTGTTACATGCATTGGGCAATATGTTACATATATATATATTTTATTTTATAAATTCAACTCACAAATATATTTTTTTTCTACCAATATCATGATTGATATATATTATACATATCTTGATTGATAGCCACTTTAGAAGGCATTTTATTCCACTTTTAGAAAAATAATCAAATGGCATTATATAACTGTTTTTAATAATTTGTGATTTTGCTTATTTAGTATATATAAAATAGTGATTTAGATATTTATTGCTTTTTAGATTAGTAGGGTTCGTAAATTATATGAACTTTATTTTTAGTGTGGTTATGTAGCAAGATGTATACATTGCATTTGTATGAAATGTGTAAGATAGCACTGTTTTAATAATTGATTTATTGTTTAATTACAATTTAGGGCGTCATGATTCCATGCTATGATGTTCTGAAGAAGACAGATTTACTTCTGTAGAAAGCGCTCAACCTATTTTATGTCAATAAATTAAGTGTTTCCAGCACAGTATCCTGTATTCCTGGCGTTCATTCACCTTTGGTGTGTTTGCAATTTTGTTGTTTCGCTGGGATTATCATCTTTATTACGTTGTTTTCGATGGATTCCATGCAGGAGATGCTTAATGTTTCCAATCTCGTTTCGAGGGACGAGATAGATAAAATTCATTCTGAGATGACCATTCTTCGAGGGGAAATTACTAGACTTGTTGAACTACTGACGGCTAGTACTGCTCCAAATAAACAGTTTCAACCTAACCCACAGGTTGCTACGCTCACCCGCTCCTCTATGGGTAACGCCAGTGACGATATTCCTAACGCACAGAGGAGGTTTTCCTCCCTTACCGTCCAGGCTAACACCGAGGAAGGATGTATGTGACGAAGGGGGCAGCCGTGGCTTTTTTTCAGCTTCAAATACTACGACAGGCAATGTAGACAACACAGAAGACGACCGTTGTCTCATATCAGGTGCCAAACCTAAACGTCTTCCACCGGTTCGTACTTATGGTGGGAGGACAAAGGGAAAGGCGCCATTCAGGCACCTAAGAAAGGTACTGTAATTTCCAATGAAGTTGCTGCATCTACTCAAGTGGATCGTTTGAAAAGACAAGATTATTGTTTAGATAAATTTATGGATATGCCGCTTGATTTCAAGGACATTCCACAAGCGGTTTCAAATTTTTATTCTGTTGGTGAAGGAGGGAATCACCCATCCTTGAAAAAGTTAATTTTTACTTTTGGTAACAATTTAACAAAGGTTAAAAACCTTCAGGTTGAAAATTTATATTTGCACAAATGTTTGGAAAGTGGGATTGTACCCATGGGGCTGCGGTTCTTTAAGGAACCATTGGGGATTGAAATGAATGCACAGAATATCAAGATTTGCAACGATATGTTTGATGAGTTTGGTAGGAAGTTTATCAGATTTATTGTGGAATGTAATGATTCAAAAATTAGTACGTTGCTTAATGAGATAGACAGATTGGATAAACAGATTAAGGATGATTTAATGTTTACACAGTGGGACAAACTTTATTTTAAACAATATGAATATGGAAAATATGTATCAAAAGACCTATGAAAGGAAGTATAAAAAACTACAAAGGGATATAGTACAATATGAGAAGGGGACAGCTTACAGATGGAAAAATGGGCATGATGGTAAATTTATTACAAAAAATAGATACACAAATCGCTCTGCTGCTTATGTTAGTGAAGTTGTACAGGATGAAGGACATCCTAATCAATACAACTGGGAAGATGACTGTTTTTTAGACAATGGGAGGGACAAATGGAGAACGGTGGAACCGAGGGAGAGGAAAGAACTCCTGGAGGAACCGGAGATACAACCATCAGTGAATCTTCATAATTCCAACCCCAGATATTTAGATGTTGTTCCTAATAGTATTACAGAGGGAAGTATTAACTCAGATGCCAAGGAAAATAGTATTCTACACTCCTGTGGAGATATTAAGATTTATAACTATACTTCTCATCCGTATTACCGAATTTTTCAAATTTTCTCTAAGGGTATGAAATTTATACCTGACACCAAGTTTGATATAACAGATACCCTAGTTGAATTAAAATTGTTTATGAGAAAATTAAATTTGGGTATATTTTTAAAAATCAGAACAGTATTAGTTCAAATCAGATTGAGGGACTCAAGAAAAGAGTACTTTCACTCCACCCATGTGTAACACACTGACATCTTTTGAAAATGTAGTAAATACTGAGGTATATTCCTTATATAACAAATGTAAGTACAAATACAAAGGGCAACAATTTGGTAATGACATGATGGATGCTATTCAAGCACTGTGTGACAATAATATTTGCATTCTTACTGCGGACAAGGGTGGGGGAATAGTATTCTATGATCAGGAACAATATAAAAGTAAAATTTTCAATCTTCTAAATAATTCCACACAGTATACTCCCTCTTCTATAAATGAGGTCAACATAGCCCACAGTCGAATTGATTCATACTTAGAAGAATTCATAGTGGAAAATAGAATAAATGAAGATCTATATAGATTTCTTAAAGTTGAATTTCCCATTCTGGCGACTATTACGGGCATTCCTAAGGTCCACAAGGATATATATGATCCACCCTTTCGTCCTATCATATCTGGCAGTGCCAGTAAAGCCTTTACCTTTGGACAAGTCATCCACTATAAACTCAAACATATTTATGATATAGTTGAACATATTATGAAAGACTCCTGGGAGTTTTTGGGCCTGTTTAAAAAGGAACTATGGTCCCCAGATTAATTTATGTGACAATAGATGTACAGGATTTATTTTCCTGTATTCCTAAGGATGACGGAATATCTAGATTTATTAGTAGTATGCAGGGTGAGTGGACTAGGCCAGGATGACATCTCCTCCTCACAGAATTTATGGACATTGTTCTAGACCATAATTACATCTATTATGAGGGGAGTATTATAGACAGAAAACGGGGTAGGCATGGGCACTGCCTGTGCTCCTATTTATGCCAATATGGTACTGTTGGATTGGGAAGTGGAATTCATTTTAAATTCAAATTGGATGTCCTTTATTAAAAGATATGTCCGTTATTTGACGATATCTTTATACTTTGGGAAGGTGAAGTTGAAGTATTGTATGAATTCATTAGTTACATCAACAATACTACGGATTACCTCAAATTCACCCATCAATATGATAGGCACAGTATAAATTACTTGGATGTCCAGATCTACAGCAAGGACAATGAATTTCACTCCAAAATCCACAGAAAAGATACTTTCAGTAATGGCTACCTGCACTATAGTAGTGCACACACATATAACACCAAGAGGGGCATTATCAAGGGCAGTGCATCTGCTGCACGCATGACTACTGAGAGACATATAGTGGACCAAGAATTGGAATATATTGGCCGATTGTTCTTGGACAAGGGATATCCACCCAATATGGTGAAAGACATTACAGGATATGTCAAGAATGAATGGGGATTAAAATATAAGCCACTTTTGGGGGTGGGTATATCCAAATCTACACCGCAGGAGATATTAGTTCAATATAGCGGGTCAGAGGGAAGTGGCTGAGAGCAAAAATACAAACACATACACAAGGTCATGTATTATCCAATATGGTAAATATTCAAAAGAGGTAAAAAAGATTATTACCACAAATTGGAATATCATGACCAGTGATCAGACCATTAAAAGCAAGATTACTGATGAGCCACACTTCGTGTATAAAACTGGAAATAACTTAAAAGAATAATTGAATTAAAATCTAAATTCCAGAAAACATTAATGTGAAGAGGACAGGCACTAGAAGATGTGGCCAATGTAATTATTGCAATTATATTTTGGATACACCCAACATCACTTTGAACAATTGTTTAAAGAGTAAGATTTGGTTTTCTAATGGTAATTGTTTATCTAAGCATGTTATATATTTAAGTGTTTGTCAAACCTGCAAGAGTTTCTATGTGGGTAAGACGGACATTGTCTTAAAAACAGGATATATGATCATATATACTGTATAAGGAAGTGTGACATTAATAATGCACTATCAAGACATCTTATTAATAGTCCACAGTGCAAGCTATTCAAGTTTGCAATTCTAGATGTTGTTTTCCCCAACCCCCGAGGGGTAACATAAAAGCTGTTGTTGGGGAACGGGAAATCAGGTGGCAGATAAGGTTGGATGCAGCCACCCCCCCAGGCCTTAATGAAATGATTCCTACAAAACCACTAGTCAGGGTTTAGTTCAATAAATTGTGCAATATGTTGTTATATTCATTACAGTATTTATATAATGTTTGCATTCCATATTATATTGTATGTCATATATTATATTATATATTATATATCATATGTCACATAATGTGTTACATGCATTGGGCAATATGTTACATATATATATATTTTATTTTATAAATTCAACTCACAAATATTTTTTTCTACCAATATCATGATTGATATATATTATACATATCTTGATTGATAGCCACTTTAGAAGGCATTTTATTCCACTTTTAGAAAAATAATCAAATGGCATTATATAACTGTTTTAATAATTTGTGATTTTGCTTATTTTGTATATATATTATTCTGATTTAGATATTCATTGCTTTTTACATTAGTAGGGTTCCGTAAGTATATGAACTATATTTTTAGTGTGGTTATGTAGCAAGATGTATACATTGCATTTGTATGAAATGTGTAAGATAGCACTGTTTTAATAATTGATTTATTGTTTAATTACAATTTAGGGCGGGCTTTTTACTTCAATTATGATATATAAGCGTCATGATTCCATGCTATGATGTTCTGAAGAAGACAGATTTACTTCTGTAGAAAGCGCTCAACCTATTTTATGTCAATAAATTAAGTGTTTCCAGCACAGTATCCTGTATTCCTGGCGTTCATTCACCTTTGGTGTGTTTGCAATTTTGTTGTTTCGCTGGGATTATCATCTTTATTACATAATATAAAAACATTGGTTAAGAATTGATGCAAGTTATATAACAATCATTTAATATTTGCAGAAATATTAGTCAGTGTGTAGAGAAATGAAAGGTAAGTTACTCTAATACAAACAGGAACTGATATACAAAGTGATGGGAAAACAGGCTTATGGTAATGGTGGGATTAGCAATAGTCAGGAAAAGAAAAAACAGAGGGGTAGGTGTTGGCATTTGCATAATGATTAAAGTCTTTACCTAAAGGAACAGAGCTTGATTTTCACTTCTGACCTTTGAATTGTAATACTTTGAACTTGTAGACTACCATGTACATAACATAATTTAACTAACTGCTGAAGTAACAAGAACCCGACTTTTCCTTTCCACTTGCTTTCCAAGATGCATAAAAAAACAGTTAGTGAGTGGGAAAAACTAAATTAAAAAATAGATCTAATGTGAGTAACTGCAACAGCAGTTCCATGTACATGATGTGTGTGTGTGTGTGTGTGTGTGTGTGTGGTCTGTGTTTGGCTGTGTATATGATGTGGATCTGTGAGTCTGTGTACATGCGAGTTTATAAGTTTTTTGACGTTTTTAATTTCTCCAAGTCTTTTGGGTTTCTAATACCATGACAGGAATGGACCCCATTCCTAAGTCAAAGTATGATTGAAGTTCATGAAATTAGTATTGTTTCACTGTTTGATGTCAGCCAAAAGTGCTCTTTGCAGCACCCGCAATGTGCCCAATAATGACTCCTTCTGCAATTCGTACGGTGTTACATGAATTGGTAACATATCTAAATACGATTGTAAATTCTTTTTTATAAGACCATTTGCTCCTACTACTATTGGAACTGTCTGGGTATCTTTCTTCCTCATGGCTCTTGTTTCTGTCTGGAAATCCAGGTATTTTTTGACTTTGTGTCTCTCTGTACACAAGGCACTGTAGTCTTTGGGTGTGGTGATTTCAATGATCAGTGCTACTTTTGTCTTCTTTTCTCGGACCACTATATTCAGTTTTCTAGCATCTATCTTTTAAACTGTTTGTATTGGGTGATCCCATGTGACATAAGCTTCATCATTTTCTATGATTCTTTCTGGCTTATGTTTCCAGTGCTTTTCAGCCACTTCGATACCATAATGTTTGCACAATCTCCAGTGTAACAGTCTCACCACATTATTATGCCATTCAGTATACAGTCCCTCTGCCATTAGACAAAGAGAAGATGAGATGTCATTAGACTTTGTTGTTTTCTAGGAGCCAAATTGTAGCTGGTAAGTAAACAGCTTAATGGATTAATAGCAAGGCAGAACAGCAATGGTGACAAAGAGCCACCCTGGAATATCCCCCTTTGAATTTTTATCCCTGGGATAATAATCTGTCCTTTATCATGGCTTAATTGCAAAGTGATCTGCTACTGTTTCATGGTCACTGTAATGTAGTTAATCAGTGTAGGGTGTATCTTATACATTTTTAAGCACTCTTTTATCCATGAATGTGGGATACCATGAAATGCTTTTTGTAGTCAATCCATGCCATACTTAGATTCTTCCCCTTCTTACAGTTCTCCACTAAAACTTTGTTTAACAACAAATGATCCTTTGTTCCATATGACTTTCTTTTATTGCCCTTTTATTCTACTGCCATAATTGAGTTTCCTTCTAAATGACCATAAACGTTGTCAGTGTCAATTCCCGTGTATAGTTTATACGTCACTGGAAGACAAGTTATTGGTCTATCATTTTTAGGGTAGCTTGTAGGTTCACTCTTAAGTAAGAGCATTGTTTTCCCTGTTGTTAACCAGTGTGGTATGTGTTCAGGGTGCGCATATAAATAGTTCTTACACATGGCTAAATCCTCGTGCAAAGAAGTTAGGTAACTGCATCTAGGCCTGGGGTTTTCCAGTTAGAGGCTTTTCGTACCTTTGTTTCAATCTCTCTGGCTGTTACTTCATCTCATTTCATATCCTGTACCTTTAAACTTCTTATTCTTTCTTTTACTTCTTCTATCCATTTAGCATCCTTGTTATGTTCCACAGGATCTTCATAGATACTTCTCCAAAATGTATCTTCTACTTCTTTTTTTGGCGGTCTTTCAATTCCTTTTACTTTATTTCCCAATTCTCTACAAAACTTTTTTGGGTCATCAATACAAAGCGCTTGATGTTATTTATATTTATTTTTATTTTTGTTAATAAAAGTATTCTACAGTTAACAGATTTGACCATATATTTCATCTTTTAAATATCACTGAAGCCTTTTAGTTTCATTAGTTTTTGTTTTTACTAATTTGTTTGATGTTTGTATTATGGCATCGGAGATACAAGAGATGGAAGCTTCACAGCCATTATTTACACAGCCCGCTGAATGAATCCATTGATGCAATATTACAACAGCTTGAAAGAATAACACAGAGACTCGACTGCATTGAGCATGCCCAGGTGATGTCAGCTCTGAATGGAGGACCTAACCAGGAAGCCAAGGCAGCAAGAGGTAGCCGTGGCATTGAGGAAAGCTCTTTTTCTATGTTTCTAAACTCTGGTAATGCTGAAATAGCACCAGGGGGTGAAAACATATTAAACAATCCTTGCAATAACACTGAAGTGTGGAATAACAGAGGAGGAGGGTCGAACACATTACATTCTATGAGTGGAAATCAGCGTTTTTCAAATGGTGGCACTTCATCTAGAGAACATTTTCGTGAAGGGGTTCGTTCTAATTCAAGGTCTCCCATTAATATGAATGACTGGTTGGGAGAGGAAACGGCATTTATAACAAGTGAACCTGTAAGTGCTGCTTCCTATGATAATAACTTGCAGAAGCTTGATCATATCCTTTTTAAATTAAGAAAATTCAATTAGACAATGCTTACTTTAAGGAATGTCTAAAACTTAAGTTAGTACCAAAGGGTTTGCGCATGTGGCACTTTCCAACAGGGTTAATGGCTGGTTCTTGTTTTCATAAAGAACTGTTAGTCATGTTCGACAAGCATGGATTTGAATACATGGAGATTGTGATTAGGCATAATGAACTGCATTTGACTGACTTGATTAAGGAAGCTACAGAGTTGGACACGATGATCGTACAGGATGTTTCCCATACAAATAACATATTTGACTACAATAGAATATTTAAAAGCATTGAACAGGAAATAATTTCTATTAAAAATAGAAAAATGAAAAAAATAGAGAGGGATAGGGTACAATATAACACTAATACTGCCTATCCCCACCCCCCTCAGTCACAAGTTTGGAACAATGACACTCAAGATGATACAAGGGGTGAAAGTAACCAGGAGTCTTTTTTGGACCAGGAGAACTTTCCTCCATTGTAGAGGTTGGACAGCCTGAGGGACAGGTACAACCAGAACCAAGGTTTGCAGGGGCAAGTGGCCTTTACTGCAAACAGAGGTTGGGGGGGCAATCATTTTATCAGAGGAGGGCAGGGAGGGGTGGGCGTCGGGGATGGAATTGATTCAGCAAGAAAATACTGCGGTTAATTATTCCATTTTAAATAATTCAAAGGACGATTTTAATGTATATAATTTTTCTTATTTTCAAATTAATGTGAATGACTGTGATTTATTGTCTAAAGATTTATCATTTGTTCCTATGAGAAATTTTGATACTGCACGGACATTGGAGGATCTTAGATATTTTATTAGGAAACTGAATTTAAATGTCATTTTTTAAATCTGTGAATATGTATGTAACCCATTGCACATTTCCAGTACATACAATCCACCTTTACATCCTTCTTTGGCAATGTTTGATAAAATTTGTGAGGCTGATATTAGGAATTTAGATAATAATGTACAACTTTCCAATTTGAGTAAAGGTGAACATGAGGGTTTGAACAAGTTAGCACTTAACAAGGAGGTAAGAATTATAAAATCTGACAAATGTAGTGGCATTGTTATCATGAACACATGATTATAACGAAAGGATTAATACTATTTTATCAGGTAATGCTTATAGAAAAATCACATTAACTGAACTAAATGGTATGTATAAGATTAGGAATGAATTGAATGATTTGTTCATTGAAGGTTCCTTGTCAATTGATGAATTTAATTTTTTATCTGTTCAACACCCTATTATCCCATGTATTTTTGGTTTACCCAAACTACATAAAAATATGTCTGACCCACCTATGCGTCCTATTGTTAATGGACGAGGATCTATCACATATCCAATAGCCAGATACTTGAATATTAACCTAAAAAATTATGTGGTGGAAGAATTAAGTATTTGTAAAGACTCTTGGGATTTCTTACAGAGAATCAATAAGTTAGATTTTTGTGAGAATGTTTTTTTTCTAACCATTGATGTAATGGACTTGTACACTTCAATACCTCATGGCATTGAGGTTGAATGGGTATGGAGTTATTTACTTGAAAAAAAGAGTACCCCAACCCAAGATCAATATATATGAACAATTATTTGATCGGGTTTTAAAAAATCATTGTATATTTTTGAATAATGATTTTTTTTATCCAGGAAGTGGGTGTTGCAATGGGTTCCCATTGTGGTGGCCTTTATGCTAACATGGTTATGCTGCAGTGGGAAAAGAAAACTGTGTTTGAATCAAAATTGTATAGCTATTGTGAAATGTATGTAAGATTTTTGGATGACATTTTTATTTTTTGGGATGGACCAAGAGAGCTTATTAATGATTTTATAACTTACATTAATAATTCAACACCCTTTTTAAAGTTTACTTTTACTATTGGTACAAATTAAATTTCGTATTTAGATGTAAAATTGTTGAGAGATGGAGTTTTAAGAAAATTTGTATCAGAAATTTATCGAAAAGAAACTTATTCCAATAGTTTCTTACATTTCAATAGTGCACACCCCTACAAACAAAAAAGAGCTATAGTAAAGGGCCAATTTGTCAGAGCAGCCCGGATGGTCTCTTGTTTTGACTCTTTCCTAAAAGAACGTGAAGTATTAAAAAATATGTTTTTAAAAAGAGAGTACCCAATAATTTTGGTGAACAACCTGATGTTAGAAGTAATAAATAAAAGAGAAAGGGGCTCTTTTCAAGCTATTCTAAGAGCAGATTTTGCACGATATGTTTAAGATTTAAATGGTGATATTGGACAGCAGACTAATAATAATAACATGTTAAATTATAACATTATGACACTTAACAAATCAGTTACAACAGATGATAACATTATGACACTTAACAAATCAGTAACAACAGATGATAACATTATGACACTTAACAGATGATAACATTATGACACTTAACAAATCAGTAACAACAGATGATAACAACATTATGACACTTAAATTGGTAACAACAGATGTTACTTATCATTCTGCTTTTACCACCTATAACTTAGCAAGCAAGGACATTTTAAGAATTTTGGAAAATAATTGGATAGTTTTATAATCATGCAATGAGGTCAGGCAATGTACAGGTGATAGGCCTATTGTAGTGTATAGAGAAGGTCAATCTCTTAAAAATATACTTGAAAATAATGATTATTCTTTAACTGTGGGTTGTATGAAAAAGTGTGGAGCCTGTAATTATTGCCAACACATAATGGAAGGAGAAAAATGTAATGTTAATGGTATTAGAGTACTGTTAAAGAAAAAGTGTTTTTGTCATACTGAAATGGTTGTTTATTGTGCTTTCTGTTGTGAATGTCCCTGCTTTTATATTGGGAAGATGGAAAGAAAGTTGAAAACTCACATTTATGAGCACTTGAGGGATATAAAATTAAAAAAGATACTAATGCTCTGACAAAATATTGTAAAAAGTGGCCTGGTCACAATTTTAAATTTACTGTGATAGAACCAGTTGAGCACAATCCAAGAGGTGGACCATGGCCATTGTATTTAGAAAGGAATGAGGCATTGTGGCAACTGAGAATGAATGCCACTCAATGGCCAGGTCTGAATGAGTCTATTTCAAGGAAAGGTGAAATTTATGTTTATAATAGTTGAATAGGTAACATATAATATATATATTATATATCATGTATAAACAGTGCCTAAATGGTGTGTGAAACCTCTCATAAGAACATCTATTATAGTTGTATTTTTACTTACATTTTTATTTTACAGCATATTACTTATCCACAAGTTTTTAGCTGAAACATACTGTTATATTGAACATTTACACATACTTTTTATATCTTATGACCCTCCTCTATATATATTTTACACATATATATTTTACACACATATTTATTTATATTTATAGCTATAATTATATATTAACATTAAAAAAAAAATATATATATATATATATATATATATATATATATATATATATATATTTATTTATGTTTACACATTTTATATTAATTGTTTATATACTTATACCGTGCATTTATTATTATATGTATACAGACATAATGGTTTTAATCTGGTTCTGTAGAAATGAAAAATCATTTTTCTCTATTTTTTCATTATTTTTAATGCTTTGACAATTTAAATTAGATTACAGCTTGTAGGAGCACACACGTTTTGTGAATGTATGGCACTACAATATAAATGTCTTACATACAGGGAACTAATCTAAGGGGGTGGCGAAAGCCAACACATTCTGGCTAGGCTTATAAATGCCCTTGGGCAGATAGCCTAGTACTTACCTATGAATCTTATATATTGTAAGCCAAAAGGACTTTTTTGTTATGGTTAAATTTTTTTTATATATCTTTAAATAACTGCACCTCATGTTTTATTAATTATGTGGGGCAATTAATGTGATTGGTGCATGGATACAACGCTTGTTAACGTTTAAGTATATAAAGGGAATGGATTTTGGGGCATGCTTTATCTTGATAAAGTCTCCTATTAAGGAGACAAAAGCACTTGATGTTATTTATATTTATTTTTATTTTTGTTAATAAAAGTATTCTACAGTTATCAGATTTGACCGTATTTTCCATCTCTTAAATATCACCGAAGCCTTTTAGTTTCATCAATAAATTGCTTATTTTGTGCTTTTCCCTTATATTTATCTTTGTATCTTCTAAGTCTTTCCGCCTGTTTTGAAATGTTTAGTGTGTTATCTCCAATAGTGCATAATAGATCCTGGTCTGTTCTAATACTGCACATTGCTTTTATCACAGCTATCTTTCTTAGTATTTTTGTTGATCTATTCCCTCTTCTATAATCTTCTAACAATGAAACTTCTTGTCTTAGCTGCTTTATAGTTCTCTCTGTTCGATATTTCCATGATGGTATTTGCTTTCGCCCCCTCTTTTCCCTCGCTACCCTGTGTTCCTGTGGTAGAACTTTATCAGTTATTAATTTAGCAGCACAGTAATATATCCTGTTTACTTTTGTTATACAGCATGGATCTCTATGGACAGTCCTAATTACTAAGTTAATTTGTTTTATCAAGCTTCTGATTTTGGGGGTTTTATTAACCTTCTGCAGTTTATTTCTCTCATTGATCTGTCTTTGTCTATTAAATCAAGCAACTCTTCTCTTAATTCCTTTTCTTCCATACTGAGGACATATCCCTTGTTTTTCATTTCCTGCGGGCATTCTGTAGAAAGTTCTATAACATCTACTTGTGACACATTCTCTTCAATTTCATCCTGTGTCATCTGTTGTTTTGTCATATGGAAACTCACTGGCCTATCACTCCTCAACATTGACTGCATCAGAGTTTCCACAATTTCCTGTTCCTTTCCTTGCTGTCTAGCTTCAAATGAACGTTTATACTAGTTTCTTATGGAAGGGTCCAAAATTTCTTGATATGGCACCTGACCTGTTGCTTCTTTTTCCACTGGTTTCCCCTTAATTTGGATATCCATTGCTCTATCCTGTTGTGGTGCTTTCTGTATTTGATTTTCTACACTGAATCCTTCTCTTTGCAGCTGCTCCATTACCTCAGTTTCTATTTCTTTGACTTCTCCATTACTAATCTCTTTTTCTAAGTTTCCTTTTAGTCTTCTTATTTTTTGTATTGTAAAGTTTTCCATATCCGGATTCCTTTTCCTGTATTTCTCTTCAAATATCTTTGGTGCTGCTCTTTTTGTATTAGTTAGTTTTGCTTTCTACTTTGCATAAATATTACACCATATTAAATATTTTTTCCTTTCCCATGTCCATATTTATTCTTCATGTCTCCTGATCTTCTTGCTTTTCCTTATTCTGAGGACTCACTCCATCATGCTGTGATGTAGTCTGTTTCAGACCTTCTACATTAAATCCTTCACTTTGCAGGTACTCCATAACTTCAACTTCTATTTCTTTAACTTCTGCTTTACTAATCATCTTTTCCACATTACATCTTTGTGCTATTAATATTTTTATTGTGAAATTTTCCATATCTGGATGCCTTTGCCTGTATTTCTCTTCGAATATCTCTGAGACTGCCTTCTCTGTATTAGTTAACTTGGCTTTCTCCTTTGCATAAATATTGCACCAAATCAAATCTCTCTTTCCTTCCCATGTCTATATATATATTTTTTTTCTAATATCTCTAGGTTTTGTTGCATATATTTTCTCACTTCCTCAGATGCTTCTTTTTCCAAACAGATCAACATTTCTTGATCTATGCACTGTTTTTCAAAAATCTGTTTTATTAATTAATGCAAATTTTTATTTGAAGCTTCTGATAGTTTTTCCTGCGGAAGTATTTTTCTTTCCTCTAATTTCTTTGTTAATCATTTTGTATATCTTGTGTCTGGAAATTCTGGGCTTTTTTCGTAATAGTAACAATATATAATTTGTTTCTTATCCCCAATATCCCATCTATCATCTTTATGGCTCTTCTTTGGCCAATCAATGTTTGCCATTTTTGTGGACTGCTACTTCCTTCTATAACAGTGGGGGCCATTCTCCCCCTGTGCCTGGTCTGGCCCCATTGTAGGAATGTTTCCATATTTTGAGGATTCTACACCGTCATTTTTTCCAGTCCTGGCACCAGTGCACCTACCAGGATTGAGCACTTTTTTATCCTGGGTCTTGTGCACCCAGCTATCTTTTTTTTATTTTTGATTTTCTTCTGTTCATGACATATGCAATATAAATACAGTCTATATATCAGTGTCACCTTGGTGAGATTTTGTGATCATCAGGACCCTTGTCTATGTGTGTCTCTGCATGTGCATGCATGTGTGTGTGTGTGTGTGTGTGTGGGTGTGTGTGTTTGTGTTTGTGAGAGAGCATCTGACTATTTGTGAGACTGACGCTGCAAGCAAACTAAGCTACTGTAGTACTTATCCTCACATACAGGTGGAGCTGTAGGAAGAACCAGCTTTGGGTGAACTTGGTAGTTATGCAACTGGATTAGCCTTTGTCAGATTATTGCAGGAATAGTTAATGAGGCTCATTAACCGATAATGTTAGTGAATCCCATTACCTACTCCTGGAATAGCTGCTGCAGTGGCGATTCACGAGTGGCACCCTTTCATTTCTGATTTTTTCCAACTTTATTTTTAAATTTTTTTCTTTCGCTTTTTCAGCTGATGTCATCATGTACACAATGATGTCAGCTCTGTCAGCCTGTCAGAATTGAGCTCAAGTGCACAATTTCTGGCTGGCTGCTTCACTGTTTGAAAAGATCTGCAAGCGGGATTGTGCGTGTCAACTTAAGGTTTTTGAATTGCAGGAATGCAGAATTATCAGCTTGCTACAGAGTTATCAGCTCAGCTTAAGGTATGTGTGAACCAGCGAGCATTATTGCAGAGTTTGAATGAGATATTTTTGAACCAGCTTGCGAGTGGGAAATGCAGCTTTATCAGCTTATTGCAGCTTATTTGTGAAGCGTTGTTAGAATGCAAATTTATCAGCTTATTTGTGAAGCTTGCTACAGCGTTATTGCAAAGTTTGCCATGCGAGCAGGAATGCAAATTTATCAGCTTTATTTATATTTATCAGCTTATTTGTGAAGCGTTGTTAGAATGCAGTTATCACCTTATTTGTGAAGCTTGCTACAGAGTTATTACAAAGTTTGCTATGCAAGCAGGAATGCAGATTTATCAGCTTAAGGTATGTGTGAACCAGTGAGCATTAAGAGTTCAGCTTGGTATTAGAACAACGGCTTTAGGTGTCTGTGTGTGTGTGTGTGTGTGTGTGTGTGTGTGTGTGTGTGTGTGTGTGTGTGTGTATGTGTGTGTATACACCATGGGCTAGAGGTACTAGTATGTATCTCACATATTTATAGCTTTAATAATTACTGTTGTAAGAAAAACAATGGAGGTCCTCATACCGCTAAGAGGAATCCATATGAAACAGTGTGACAATTAAAATCAGTGTTAAGGAAAATACAATCCTAATCAGGTCCACCTTATGTATCTAAAACTGGAAAACTAATTTGTTAAGCAGCAGCTGTAATTGTCTTTTAATAATGTTAATATATTAATGTAACTGGAAACTGCATGCTATTGTGAAACTAATTATTCTGTCAGAAGTGACTACATCGTCAGTGCCAAATTTTGTACTGAGTTTGCTGAATGAGTTGTGAAATAGAATGTAGTACAGTCTTAGAGCAGAGGTCAACAATTAGTTTGACAAATCTTCTTGTGCGTGTTATACATTTCTATAATTTGTCAGCTGATAGCTGGAATGTGCATCAGGATAATAGCAGTTAGAAATACTCAGTTATCTATATCTCTTCTTGGAAATAGGAAAAACAAAACGAATGAAACTTAAAATTCAAACAGTTTTCCTTATAAATAATAAAAAAAAATCCCCATGTCTTATACTGGGCCTCACTTTTAAATGTGTTCCATATGGTGTACAAAACTCTCTGTTTGTGTTGCACTCCAGTTTGTAATGATGCTATTTTTTTATTTTATGGATAACCACAAATGATCCTTTTATATTATTTCATAAAAAAAGTACCTATATTACTTTTCCTTCTTTCTTCATTGTCACAAATCCTATTGGCTTCAGCCAGTTGTTTGCATTATGGACTTTCTAAAATTACAAATACTGCATGCCTTTTCAAACTTCTCATTTCATAATACTTTATCAGCATTCCATATGAATAAGTCCAATTCAGCATAATGTGTTCCCTGTGTTATTTATGTCCAAACCTCCTCTCAAATAAATCTACATTTCTGCCCTACTTTCTTGTTACTTTTCATGCATTATTGACAATCAGCTATTACAAGGTGGACAATTAAATTATTTTAGTTTTTTGTTACATAGATCTACATATAAGTACATATTATGTGAAAACCATCCTGCTGATCCAGTAATAATGCCTTTTCCAAATTGCAACATAGCTCTTTATTCTTTTCTTAGTTTCTTTCTTGGTGAATGACATCATGAAATTACAGTTTCAGTCTGAAAGTGTATTTGTCTAGATATGGGGCATTGTAAATTATACAGCAAATAGGTAATCCATTTAGCATTTATTGGTTGCCTTATAGCCAGTTGTATAAACAAGTCCCTGTACAGGAATTACCCGTTTTCCCCAAATACTTGCATTTGTCTTCAAGTTCAACCCTATAAGACCAAGAGGACAATCTTTAGCAAGCAATAAAGAGGCAACACCATATTTCTTTCTTTCTTTCTCTTTCTTCTTTCTTTATTCTTTCTTCTTTCTTTCTTTCTTTTTATTGGTTGGTTATTTGTTCTTCAGTTTATGCATCCATCTTCTGAACTACTTGTTTTGCACAAAATCTCACCAAGACAACACTGATATGTAGACCGTATTTTATATAGCATATATTACAGACAGAAGTAGTTCAAAAGTAAAAAAGAGAGCAGGGTGCATGAGTCCAAAATAAAAAAGTGCCCGATCCTGGTAGGTGTACTGGTAGCAGAACTGGGAAAAATGACAGTGTAGAATCCTCAAGACATAGAAACATTCCTACAATGGGGCTAGGCCAGGCCCAGGTGGAGGATGGCCTCCCTGTTGTAGAAGAAAGTAGTAGGCCAAAAAAATTACAAAAACTGATAGGCCAAAAAAGAGCCATAAAGATGATAAAGTAGACTATTGAGGATAAGATGCCAAATGTGTCATTATCCCCTTTGGGAAAACCCAGTTCCCATGAATTACCACATTGTTGGCAGTCCACTGAACACAGAAGGCATTATAAGAGATCTGGAAACACAGGTTGACAGCAACCTCTCTTTTGATTACCACATTGCCACTGTGGTTAGAAAGTCCTTCTCTGTGGCACATCTCATTACTAATGGTTTTGCATCCAGGAAGAAAGAGGTCATTGCCTCCTTCTGCTCTTCACTCATTAAGCCAATCATTGAGTACAATGCCCCATTTTGGTATGTACCTCACTAGACATCTGCAACCACTGGAGAGACCACAAAAGTACCTCAAAAAGAGGAACCTAGGCCTTAAACACTTGTCTTATATGGACAGACTCAAAAAACTCCAAGTATTCTCTGTCTCATATAGCCTACTTAGAGGTGATCTCTGCTTGACTTAAAAAGCCATGTCTGACCCAGCTCTGTTAGAAATGCTACATCTAAAGAAATCCCAATCCCTCCGCACCACACGCTCCAGAGGCCTCAACCTCATTACCACAATTAACAGAACATGCTGGAGGGACAGTTTCATAACCCAGAGACTGCCCATGCTATGGAACAGACTTCCCATACATGTCAAGCAGAGCACCTCGCTGACCCTCTTCAAGAGAAATCTTGATGAGTGGATGGGAAACAGAAAATTCACCCCGGGGATAACTCCAGTGGCTCTACTCGACAGAGGCACTGGGAACTAAGGTCGGCTGGCACTATGTCAGGGTAATCCTATGGCTAGGCTTGTAAAGGCCCCAGGGCCATTAGCCTAGTACACACCTATAAACCTATGAAAGAAATTATGGATTGTTACTATTATGCAAGAAGCTCAAAATTTATGACAGAAGATATACAAAAAGTTTAAGAGAGAAATTAAAGGAAAGACAAATATTTGCACAAAAAAGCAGCTGTCAGAAGCTTCAAATAAAAACTTTTGTTCATTAATACAACAGATTTATGAAAAACATTATATAGACCAAGAAACCTTGGACCATTTGGAAAAAGACGTGGCTAATGCAGTGTGAAAAAATAAA
This sequence comes from Protopterus annectens, assembly GCF_019279795.1. Classification (NCBI taxonomy): domain Eukaryota; kingdom Metazoa; phylum Chordata; order Ceratodontiformes; family Protopteridae; genus Protopterus; species Protopterus annectens. Next base: position 812,805,185 of record NC_056749.1, on the reverse strand, counting down.
GAACAAAATCTAGAGATTTTTGATAGGCATGAAAAAAGAAATATGGACATGGGAAAGAAAGAGAGATTTGATATGATGCGATATGTATGCAAAGGAGGAAGCCAAATTAATCAATACAAACAATGCAGCCCCAAATATATTTGAAGAGAAATATTGGCAAAGGCATCCAGATATGGACAATTTCACAATTCAAAAAGATAAGATCACAATGAGGGAATGTAGAACAGAAGATTAGTAAAGTAGAAGTAAAAAAAAAAAATAGAAGTTAAAGTTATGGAATACTACGAAGTGAAGGATTTGTGTAGAAAGTTTAACACAGGTTATATCACAGCATGATGGAACAACAAGTCTCCCTATGTAAGGAGAAACAGGAGTAGCAGGAAATATCTGAAGAACAAATAGTGAATTCCTCCCTGGTTAGATCCGACCACAAACTAATCACCATGGAAATCCATATGTCACCCACACCCCCCACACAAAGGTAACCACCATGAAAAACTTCTCCAAAGGTGGCTTTGGGCTCCTAAAAACAGAGGTGGCTAACTTCACAGCACCAATGTCAATGGAAAATAGATGCATGACTGCCGAATCATTCACCAATGCACTGTATGAACACCTACATAAATGCATGGAACTAGCCATACCCAACAGAACCAAGATGCTCTCCTCCAAAAAAAGGAAGTCAATCTGGTGGTCCCCTGCCATTAATAAACTCTACAACAGAAGGAAGAAACTGTTGCAGAAAAAGGTGAAGTCCTAAGACTGGAAAAACTCCTGTATTAGCCTCAAAAAATTGAGATCCTTAATCAAAACCTCTAAGGCTAGCTATGAAGGCAGAATTGTAGCAGACACTAAAACACTAAACAACCACAAGGCCTTCTATAGTTATATCAAGAATTTCCATGGCAGGGCAGAGCCTGAATGGCTAACTGAAAGCAGCAGTATTTTAGAGCTCCATATAACTAGTTAAATAAGACAGGAAAAATATTGTTTTTTTTTCCCTTCAAAGTATAAAATCTTGTAGATAAGGGACTAATTTACATAATTAGAAACTTTTGTGAAGTTTTACAAATAATTTCCTGTCAAAAAGCTTGGAGATATATTCACTTGTTAAAATGAGCAACTCAAGGAATTCTCACCAGGATGCTGCCTTAAAGAAGGAACTACAACAGATGACATCTACCATGCAGTTGTCTTTGAAGATGGATGATTTTAAAGATTACCTAGAAAATCATAAAACAAGCAGACAAAAACAGACTGACACTCTCAAGGAAATGCTACACCACCAGACAAGGATAACAGGAATAGAGGTTTCTCTAAATGACTTAGAAAGGAAACTTAAGGAAGAGGAAACACAGAAAGAATTGCTTTTTAAACAAAACACTTGGTTGGTTAATAAAGTAGATGACTTGGAAAATAGGGAGAGGAGAAATAACATCAGGATTTTTGGATTACCTGAAAACATAGAAGGTGAGGATATTATTTCCTTTTTATCAAGCTGGATCCCTGACTTTTTAAGTTTAAAAGAAGGACTTTCCTTTGGCATTGGAAGGGCACACAGAGCTCTTGAGAAACCTGCCACTAACTCAAACTCTCCTCCTAGGTCAATAATTATCAAATTTCTTTCATACTTTGACAAGGAACTGGTTTTAAGATCTGCTTGGAGGAAGGCATCTCTAAAATATAAACAGAGCCTGTTAAGATTTGTTAATGACTATTCATCTAGAATAATAGAACAAAGGAAAAAAGTGTGGCCAATGATAAAATTTCTGAAACAAAATAACATCAAGGCACAACTTGCATATCCAGCTAAGATAAGAATATTGTATGCCAACGAGATGAGGACTTTTATTGACTTAGAGGAAGCCTCTTCGTTTATTAAAACTAATAATGTGATTACTTTACCAGAAGATATGGATTGGATGTCACTTTCTCTCAAAAGGACAAAAAAAAAACAACAAATGTCTGGACAGACATCAAAAAGAAGAAGAAGCAAAAGACTGATTCTGTTACAGCCAATTCTCTCAAAGCATCTACTATGATATGAATTGTTTTAACATCACTTTAAAGGACCAATTTTACTGATTGGAATTTTAAAACAATGGTAACTAACTACTGGAATCTTTATCTATATTGTTCGAAAATAGAGGACACGAGAGTTTTCACATTACCTCAGGTATGTAAAACAGGGTACTTTTCTTTCACAGAAGGAGGGTTATATAGCACATGAAATATTTATACTGTAAATCAACATACATAGTATATGTGTATTTTCTCTTAATTTTCTCTTTTCTTTCTCTCTTCTCTCTTTTCTCATTATTTATTTTAACTGCATCTTGTCTCCCTTTCTAAATTCTCTCCTATTTACTATACTAAGATAGTCTGTATATATTTAATATCTCACTATCTATTCATAGATAAATAATAGTCTAAAATAATCTAATTTTAAGGTAGTCTAATTGGAATAGTGAACTTAATTAATTGTTATTACAATATTTATTAGATTAATGATAGTCACTGTTATGCTTATTGGGATTGGGGACATGTTCGTGATTAACTCTGAAATGTTCCATTCATGTACATATGTCCTTTGAATTATTTCCTTTCAGTGTTAACAAATACATAAAAAAGGAGGGAAAATGTACTGTTGGTTAAGAGAAAAATAAGTTATGTCTTACTATAACATTCCATCTGTGTTGTAGATCTTTGTTTATTCATTACCATTAGGACCTTGGTTCTGTCCTCAGAACAGATACGTCCATTTCCAAGCTCATGCCAGCCAAAAACTCTCAGCTAAGACCTACCCATAATGCCCCTCTCCTAGTTACTTCAGATCAAGTTTGCCTGCCTTTAGATAGCAGATGTAGTAATAGAAATAAAATAGTAGGAGGCTCTGTCTGAGCAAATACCCTAATCAGGAGTTCCTAAAGTCCACCAGGAGTCCAGGCAGGGGGAAAGATGGCGGGAAGTCATGAATGAACAAAGATTTACAACACAGATGGAACATTATGGTAAGACATAACTTCTTTATCTGATGTTGTAAATCTTTGTTTATTCATTACCAAGTCCTCAGCTACCTGAGTCCTGGGTGGCCCTAAGGAAGGATATTCCTGAGCACCATAGAACCAAAAGATGCTCGTCCACTGGAGGCCAAATCCAATTTGTAATGAGATATAAAGGTATGAGGTCTTGCCCAAGTGGCTGCTGTGCAGATATCATCCATAGAGTCTCTGGAATGAAATGCTATAGAAGCAGCCATAGATCTGGTAGAATGAGCCTTTATTCTGGAAGGTAAGGGTAGCTTATTCTGTTGGTAGATAAAGGTAATGATGTTTGTAAGCCAGGAGGATAAAGTCACTTTGGAAACAGGTTTACCCAATCTGGGTCCTGCAAAGACCACAAACAATTGATTTGTTTTTTTGAAAGATTTAGTCCTGTCCAAATAACAACGAAGCTGCCGATGCACATCAAGGGTGTGCAAAAGGTACTCCCCTCTGTTAGAATGCTGAGGGAAGAAAACCGGCAGGTCAATAGATTGGTTAATGGAAAAGCCAGAAATGACCTTGGGCAAGAAAGAAGGGTCAGTATTAAGGGAAACTCTATCTGTGTGGAAGATATAGTAAGGACTCTTGACAATCAAAGCCTGCAGCTAAGATACTCTTCCATCTGAGGTAAGTGCTACTAGAAGTAAGGTTTTCCATGACAAAAATTGCAAATCACATGAATCAAAAGACTTGAAAGGAGAACCTGTGACTGACTGAAGTACCAAAGTCAAGTCCCAGGGTTCTAAGGGAGGCTTGACCAGAGGTTTTACATGTAATACTCCTTTCAAAAAGGTCTTGCATAGGCAGTGTGACATAATTGAAGAATTATCAAGATCATTATGAAAATTGGCAATAGCTGCTAACTGTACAGTGATCAATGAAGCTGAGGCTCCTGCATGCAAAACGGTAGTCAGGTATTGCAGGATCTTTTGAAAAGGCATAGAGAAAGGGTCTAAGTTCTGATCTTTGGCCCAAATAGAGAACCTAGTCCATTTTCTCGAATAAACTTTCCTAGTGGAATGTTTGTGTCAAGCCAGAAGAATTTCATGAACAGGGGATGGGATGTCAGACAGCCTGGCAATCACTGGTAGTGAAGGAACCAAACTGTGAGCTTGAGACTGTGCAGGTTCAGATGAATCAGTCCCTGAGGATGAGATAGCAGGTCTTGGGAATGATCCAGGATCCACAGACTGTGAATCAAATGAGACCATAGGGAAGACCAGGTGGCCAATTGTGCGTTAGAGCATCCCTCGGTGGTTCCCCCTGAGGGGGGATCAGGACAAAGTAGCTTCTACATTTGTAGTTTAGGGAGGAAGCAAACAGGTTGCAGCAAGGCTTGCCCCAGCGTTGGAAACTCCGATCCGCTGTTACAAGGTTGAGGGACCACTCATTAGGCATCAGGCTGTTCCTGCACAGATTGTCCACAATAAGGTTGGAACTCGCCGGAATGTGTGTTGCTATAAGGAAGCAGTTGGAAGCTATCGCCCAGTGCCAAATTCTCATGGACTTCCTGACACAGGCGGTAAGAACTGGTTCCGCCTTGCTTGTTGATATACCAGACGACTGACATGTTGTCTGACTGAATTGCAATGGTCCCAGAGGGTAGGGATGCATGGAATGCTTGCAATGCTAGGAGAACTGCTCTCAGGACTTTTATGTGCAAATTGTCCTCCATAGGGGACCAGATGCCTTGGACAGTCTTTCCCTGGAAATGCCCCCCCCCACCCTAACAGGGAAGCATCTGTGGTCACTGTGGCTGTGGGCTGGGGAAGACAGACCGGTCAACACCAAAGATTCGTTTGTGGGTTCATCCACCATAACATTTCTTCCTTGCAGTGGTTTGAAAGACGTAACATGTGGTCGAGTGGGTAAATTAGTAACAGCCATTGTGCGGAAAGGAGCCACTGTAGGATTCTCATGTGCAGTCTCACCAGTGGTACCAACGTAATGACAGCTGCCATGGAGCCGAAGAGTTGCAGTACAAGATGTGCTGGTACATAGTTCTGAGGAAGAAGGTCTTGGATTTGGTGTGTTATGTTCGAAAACCTGTGAGGGGTGGGGAGAAGCTTGACAGGATGTTGTGTCGAAGACCGCTCCAATGAATTCCAGTGTCTTCATTGGAGACATTGAGATTTGTCCTTGTTGATTGTAATCCCCAAGTGGAGAGCGAGACATTGAGTACAAGAAGATTCCTGGTCGGAGCAGTAAGGAGCCAATCGTCTATATAGGGAAACACCTGAAATCCTTGTAGTCGAAGATGAGCTACCACAACTGTCATACATTTGGTGAACACTTGAGGGACTGTCGAGAGACCAAATGGCAGTGCCCTGAACTGGTAGTGATTGTCTCCCAGCCAGGAGTGGAGAAACCTCTGGGAGTGGTGATCCATCTTTATGTGGTAGTACTCGTCCTGGAGGTCTATAGAGCACATCCAGTTATCCCTCCCTAGGAAGGAAAAAATGGATTGTATCATGACCATACGGTAATTTTGAAGTTTGATAAATTTGTTCAATAGGCTGAGATCCAGGATTGGTCTCCAGTCCCCTGTCTTTTTTGGTACTAAAAAGAACCTCTAGTAAAACCTTGAACCTGTCTGGTCTGGTGGTACTGGTTGGATGACTCTTTTCCTTAGCAGCTTTTCTATTTCTAAGGCTACAAATTCCCTCTGATTGGGTGGTACATTGGGGATGGGAGTTAAATCGAATGGTATTTGGTAGCCTCTGGATATTATTCTCTGCACCCAAACATCGGTAGTAATAAAATGCCAGGCTGGTAGATGCAGAAAAAAATGACCCACGACTGCTTCCAGAGAAAAGAAACCGGGCCACTGCTCAGGAGTACTGGCAGGGTCTGCCCGAGAAAGAATCTCTAGCACCCTGGTTACACGGACCCCCTCTACCCCCAAAGGGACGTCTTCCATATGAGTTGCCTCCTTTGCCCTGGGTGGATTGTTCACCACGACTGTCATGAAAAGGTCCTTGGGATTTCTTGAAACACATTTTCCTCTCCTCTAGTTCCTATAGTAGGACCTCTGGGAGTTGGAAAGGCATATGCCCACAGCAGACAAGGTCTTTCCATCTTTCTCACTATGTGTAAGTGTGTCTCATACTTTGGGTCAAAAAGTGCAGATTCATCAACAGGTGCATTGACGAAGGAAGATTTAAAAGGGTCTGCGAAGTCACACAACCGCATCCAAACATTACGTTTCATGACAATGTCTGATGTGGCAGATTGAGCTGCCCCCTCATGGAGTAAGATATCTAACGCATTGAGGAGTTTGAGATGGACTCAAGGGTAGCTAGCTACAAGGTGACAGTATCACGCACCTCCATCAGGCAGTACCCCACCAAAGAGGGAGACATTTTGGAAATTAGGTCTCTTTGGAGGTGAATAAAGTGTGCCAGACAGTACAGCGACCGAATGGCGAATGTTGCTGAAGCATAGGTCCATTTACCTAGTCTGTCCATGGCCCGAGACTCTCTGGAGGATGGACGGTGGAACTATCCTCTGCCAGTTCCTTCTTGGTGGCCACCAACACGACCATAGAATCAACTGTCAACTGCTAGGGCCAACAGGCCCACCTAAGGAAGGATGGGAGTCCGGAACCAGGAGGGACAACCTCGGAACCAGAGTCACAACTCGCAGTGAGGAGCCCACCTCCAGGTAAGGAGCTCTGAGAAAACTGGAAGCTATCAGAGCCATGGACATAGACGGCACCAGTGAGAAAATAGGTGCCGGGCTAGGTACCAAGGTATGGATGGTCCAAGCACTGCTTTGGGAGAGCGTCAGTTCCACCGGAGCTGATGCAGCAAGGGTGGACGGTGCCGACAGGGAAAACACTGCTGTCGAAACCAAGACAGTATGCACCAGAGTGGAAGTATCTTGTACTTGGCAGGTATTTGAGTTTTGGAGCTGATAGAGCTAAAGAAACTGTTGGCACTGTGGCTGGGGATGGTGCGAAAGCAGATACAGTCATTGGAGCTGATGCCAGATCCAAGGATAGCGCCGAAGTCAGTGGTGCCGAGGTCGGAACCAAAATAGGGGTGAATATCATGGATGGCATCAAGGGAGAAGGTACAGAGCCTGGTGCTGAAGTGGTCTGCGCCGTGGGCGCTGGCAAATCATGTAGCGGACTCTGTTCCATAAATGACAGAGATGCAGGAACCGAGTGACTCTGTTTGTCCTTATGTTTTTTTAGTTTTTGGAGGGGGTGAGACCTCTGACCCAGATAGAGTCTCTGAAAAAGGTGTCTTGAGTAATCCATTTTTCCTAATGTATTTTGGTCTTTGGAGGGGGTGAGACCTTCAACCCAGATAGAGCCTCTGAAAAAGGTGTCCTATATGGCTTAATGGCACCGTTTCTGAAACAATGAGGAAAATGCATAGATTGTCTCTGTATTTGCATGCAGTTTATTCTTTTAAATCTGCAATTTTATTAGAATATAATTACTGGAATTTTAGACTGGAAGATGTTTGTTACACCTATCGGCCGTTGTTTATCTATGAATGTTGGGTCTTTTGTTGGATGCATACAGTATCTGTATCAAGTAACTAATGTTGATGGGAGGTACATACTGCTGAATGCACACAACTGCAGCTAGTATTTCTGTTGTTGCCACAGTGGACAACAGGATCAGTTTATTTTTATTTATATATATATATATATATATATATATATATATATATATGGGTTCCCTTCATAATTTCGAGATATTGAAATCCCGAATTAGTATTTTGAACACCGAAGCCTTGAAGTCCCGAAACACCAGAAGCGCTAAATTCAACATCCAGAAGTACGGAGATTTGAATTAGCCCTTCTGGGATTGTGATGTGTGAATGGATACGTGTTAGTTCGGGTATGTATGTATTTGTAAGTGTGTTGGTTAGGGGCTTTAGTGTATGTCAGTGTGTGTTGTGTCTGTGATGTGTGTGTGCACCGGGACTGTGAAATGTGTGGGTGTGAGTTACCTTTGTGTGTCTGATTGTGCGATTTCAGAGTTAGTATATATAATTAGGGGGGGAGTGGGGGGGTGACAAATCCCCCCACATGTGGGGTGCAGGGAGGCTTGCTTATATGTGGTCTAGGTTTGTCTGTGTGCTTGTGGGTGGAAGTTGTGTGTATGTTTATGTGTGTAGTGTAGGTTTGGGATTTTGAGTTTCGCAGTTATGGGTTTTCAGGATTTTAAGGTTTCGGCTATGTAATTTCGAAATACTGAAATTCGGGGTTTCAGTATTTCGAGATTTCATAGTGAACCCATGTACACACACACACACACACACACACACACACACACACACACACACACACACACACACACACACACACACACACACACACACACACACATATATATATATTAGATATCCCTATAACTTAATTGAAAGTGCACAGTACTGAAATTTACAAGAACAAGACGAGAAAACCACAAGTGAAAGACAACAAACTTTAACATTGCTGAAACTGAAAACACAAAACGCCAACTGCACATGTCAGATACTAGTCGGAGGTTGTAAATGGAGATCACAGTACACAGATGGAAACCTGGTGCTCTATTTAAATACATTTTAATATACAAATGTGCATTCTTAATGCTTCTTAATGAAGATTGTGGTACAGTGTGGAGTGGGAAATGTACTCTTTCCACTACTGTAGTGCAATCTCAGAGCTAGTATATATAATTTGTGGGGGCAGGCACAACATAGGGGTGAATGAGGGCTTTCCAACTTCAAAAATTTTAAATAGAGGATAATTTTCTGTTATATTATTTATTTAAGTGAAGTAGCTTGTTTTCATCTTTGTACTGCTGTTTGACATTGGTGTTTCATAGTTTTCAGTTTTGGAAATATGAAAATTCTGAAAGTTCATTGTTTTGCTCTTGTGGTTTTCTTGTCTCTTTTTTGTAAATTTGGCATTGTGTACTTCTGATTAAGTAATATGGATTCATATATTTGTATCTCTCTCTCTCTCTCTTTATATATATATATATATATATATATATATATATATATATATATATATACATACACACATGCATAACAGGGGCACTGGGAACTTACTTTGAGCAGCATGATGCCAGGGAATAATTTTGGGTTAGGCTTATATGGGCTCCAGGGCTGTTAGCTTAGTACACACCTATGAAGCTATAGATAGACAGGTATACACATGGACCTAATGCTTTCAGTGCTGAGGTCACCTGTTACACTACCAAAGTGCTGTCATTCATGGTACATTATCCTTAGTCCAAAAGCCTTGTAGCCTGGCATTTCTGTGTTTTCAGATGTATATTTTCTTCTCATGTTGATCACCTTGTCGTCATTTTTTTTTTTTTTTTGTTGTTATAATTTCATAGGTATTGGCTCACATATTCTGCATAGATAAAAAGTATCAGTAACCTACAAATCAGCAAGGCATATGAACACTGTAGCAAGACATTCAAGTGCAACTTTTACCCAGCATTCTTTGGTATATCCACTTCAGGTATACCTGTACCGCTTGCAATGGTCCTTGTTCTGTATCTTTGCAAAGCCTCTGCCTCCTTGCACTGTTGAATTTCATTATGCTTGTCTATGTATAATACTCGGTTTCCCTACCTCATTTCAAATGAAACTACAACAATCCACACATCTGAATCCTTACCATCTAAGTTGTATGTTAAACAGAGGCACATATTTGAATTTTGCCTGTGTTTTTGAAGTGATTTAGGTGTTCGTGTATTAATAAACTTTTAAATGTTTACATATGATCTGGAATAACAAGTGTCTTTTTTATATGAAAATACCATAACAAATTTGTGCATTTGGAAGATGTGGGTACTGGAAATACATGAGAGTTTATAAAAGTCAGAGATACACACCAGATCGTTGATACACTTTAAACTGTTATTTCTTAATTTTACTGTTTTCAAAGTTGCCTGGTTTGCTGTATTTGATGTACTGTACTTAAAATCTGTTTTAATTTTGTTCATATATAGATACACTAAAACTACTGGAATCATGTCACCTGACATTACAATTAATATAAATCAATTATAATTCCTAGAATATCAGCTCATAAAACTGAATGAAAATGAATGTCTGTTTCTTATTATATATTTTACGTCTTACCCCTAATTTTCCCTATATAACAATTACTATTTGATATCTTCATAAAATGAAATGCACATTTATATCCCACAATTTTCAGTTCTAATGTCATAGACAAAGGTATAGTGCAGAAGTAATTTCTCATCCATATACATGGCACATGTAAATACAATTAACTGGAATTGCTTTTTGCAAGAAGTAAATACACAGGAAGTAATGCATTCCTATTTGTTCCCAGATAAACACAGCAATGTTAAAACAAAGCTATGTATGTTAAAGCTTGACTTGTCTAAGGAGTCTTCCTTGCAGGTAATCTTTTAGATTCTTTATTTAATAACATAGGTACATAAATATATAAACTGAGCAATAAGCTAGCATTTTCTATAAACAAATCACCTTATTTTAAATAACTATGTTTTCTGATACACAAAATGTGGATACTGATTAGAACCTGCGGACTAATTATTTTACTAAGGACTTACAAATTTAAGCCTGCTGTGAGACAGCCACAATCAATTTTCAGTCCATATCTAAACTCAACTAGTCAACCAGATATATTTCCATGACATTTTACTGCTCCAGAATGGATTAGCTCCTACAGCTACAGCAATTACCTTCCACTAGAGTATGGATAGGCTGATAAATTAGCATAATTATCTGCAGCAAGCAAATTACTGTTGATAAAAAAAAGATGTTGTCTTATGCTGGTGAGCATATCAAGAAAAAAATGTCTAACTTTGACCTTTTCATAAAGACATACATTGAGCTTCCAGCTCTGCTATCAGAAACAAATTATATTATCTTGCTAATTTGCACAACTATATCTACATTTTTACTTTGGAGCCATTGCAAAATTGAAAAAATATAAAAAGCCATGTTAAGGGATGAAGTTCCATTACTAAAATTATGTTTTACATTGCTGCAGTCTTTTTGCCTATTTTACGTTTCAGGCTATGTTAATTAAAATGATAAATATCTAGTTTTCAAGGTAATGCTACAGCACAATCCAAACCAATTGATTATTTTAATTAACGTTTTTCTTTTTGATGTTTCCCTTATATTGGTGAGCTACATAGCTAATGGTGACACATTTTCTTATTATTTGTTTGAATAGTTCATTTTAGGTTATCTGTGCTTTGATAAATTTTAAAATGTATTACAATGTAATTAGTCTAATATTCAGTTTAAATGTAAATGAAAAATGTTATAATTAGATTAGACTTCGGGATCACTTCTCACACAAAACTCTGTAGTGCAGGAAGGGATGAAGAATTTAACTTTTATAGTGACCTTTCTTCAACACTTTAGTCATGCTATACTTTCAATATTTCATATGACTTGTTAACCAACTGGTTTTGTTTATTTATACTGTGTGTGGCCCACTAGTGCAAGAGCCATTTTACAGTGGGCCCAGTGCTGTGGGATATTTTATACCAACATAGGCAGATGGGGCCTTGGTTTAACATAGGTTCATAGTTGGCTAACTGCCCTTGGAGGCCATTTTAAGCCTAGGCAACCACTCCAAGTGAGAATCAAACCCTGCACCTTGTGTTTGTAAGAGAAATACCTTAACCATTATGCTAACCTCCCATACCTCATACAAAGGACAACACCTCTCTCATGCTGCCTTGTAGTGTCACTATCAGAAATGTAATCCAATATCCTGATATGGAACTAGAGCCCACAACCTTCTGCCTCAAAGGCGAGTCTGCTTTATTAGGTAGTCTACTTAGCCTAGTACATGCTAAATAAATTGATTTTATATATATATATATATATATATATATATATATATATACTGTATATCTATCTATCATATATATATTGGGTTACGTCTAAATTTTTAACGTTCAAAACATTGAATTTCTTATGGTTGAGACCATAGGATCAAAGTTTTGAAACATTGAACTGTTTACACGGAGATCGCTGCACAGCGTGGGACAGTATATTTACCATTCTCCTCCCTGTAGTGCGTTCTCGGAGTTGGTACATTTAATTAGCAGTGGGTGTGGGGCTGCAGGGGGGCTTGCCCCCCCCAGCAAAAACATAAAAAAATAAAGTTTTTATTATTTTTTTATTTAAATTTCAAAGTTTCAAATCTACGATCACATGGTCTCATTTTGAAAGTACGAAATTTAGAAGTAGACCGATATGTATGTTTTATATCCATACACACATATATATATATATATATATATATATATATATATATTATATAATAGCGATATAGATGTGTGTGTGTGTGTGTATAAATATATAATCTTATCTATCAATAGATAAATATAGTCATAGACAGATATAAATATACAGATATAGACAGAGACATAGATATAGATATATGGATGTCAGAAACCCAATCAAATGAAAACAATGCCGACACCCAGGAGATTGACAATGTCAAATACACAAATATCACATTTTGTGCATAAAATGGGAATTACCCCCAAGCAGGAAAAAACAAAGGCAAATGTTTTGAAGGGGGAAATACCCCTTGATTCCCCCATGTGGGATCACAAAATCCCTAGGGAAAGAGAATATTCCCCTACCAAGGAATTGTTGATCTCAGACACCTATCAACCATCTGTCTGTTGACCAAACAGGTGTTGGTGTTGTGTCCATTTGACTGAGTGTCAGAGAGAGAGAGAGAGAGAGAACTATAGATGTAGATATATGCCTGGGAGAGTTCTAAATAGTTGAACTGTTAATATATCAAATATGTGCAATGCTGGAAGAACCAGTTGAATAGTCATATAATCATATCATGCTAGCTTGCACTGCACTTGAATTGTTTTTAGTGCTGTTTTAGCTGCTTTTCTGTAAAAAAAAAATTCTAAGCTTGTTTTCTGCCTTTCCTGTAACTGGTTTAGTCCAGATACAGATTTGCTATATCCAGGACTATTTGTAAGCTTCTGAGCCCTCCAAGACTTTCTGTGTTGGAGGGAAGCCTTCTAGCTTATCAGTGGGAGTGGTAAGCACTAGGTAGCCTATCTTCTACAAGAGGAGTGGTTTCTGGCCCAGAAATTGTAGTTTAATGGCCATTTGGGCAGTTTTTCCATCTCTTTCAACTTTCTGGTTTAAAAGCCTGCATTTGCACTTGTTTTCTACCTTTCCTGTAGCTAGTCTAGTCCAGATACAGATTTTCTGTATCCAGGACTGTTAGTAAGTTTCTGAGAGGTGCCAAAGTCTGCTCTTCATTTTTTCCCTTAGATCTGCTAGTTCTCTCCTCTCCTGCACTTTTACTAGCTTATTAGTCTAGCACTTTAGCATACTAGACTTCTTCTTGTAGCAATTATTGTAGCACAGAAAAGTGCTACCAGCACTAAATGTTCTACAAGGAAACACCTCCAGCACTTATTATTAATGCCCACCCCTCCAGGCATGTCTAAAGGTCAGTTCCCTGTGCTTTCTTTTATTAACCTGGTGAACTTGGGCATCATGAGGCAATATAACAACTGCCTCATGTACACCGACAACTGTCTACTCTTACCTTCCAACACTCAGACTTGCGAGAGATGCAATTATACATCCAAATTGGAAACCACACACACTCCACCCAATACCGGAATAGGTGGTCAAGAGGAGGTCAACACTTGCACCACACCACATGAAACACACAGCCCTCCAGAACACACACCAGCACTGCCTTCACATAAAAATACAAACCACACACCCACCTTCGTGGAGGATCTCAATAAAAATCTACCCAAACAGCAGACACCTCCAAGACAGAAACGCACTCTACCACCACAACACAGCACTAATCATGAGACACATAACTCTCCTAAACAGTGTGGCACTCAACCAAAACCCCTATGGCAAAATAGCATGCCCAGCACACTAGTCATAGGTGACTCGATAGTGAGGCATAGTAATGTCCTACTCACTAGGTTGAATAAGGAGAAAGTAACAGTCAGCTGCCTGTCAGGTCCCAGGATCCACCACATAACGCACAAACTCAGGTCCCTCAACAACAAGTACAAATATGACTCTGTCATTGTACATGTGGGTGTAAATGACCTGAGATGTACCTCCCCAGACTACATGAAAAAGGCATAAAGGAGCTCTCAGATTATATAGCCCAGATGGGTATGACCCTAGCCCTGAGCAGCATCCTACCATTACCCAGAATGATACCACAGTACAAGCAGAAAATGATTGATTTCAAGTATTGGCTAAGTTTCTGGTGTCATTCTAAGGGGATCCAGTATCTGTCTGCTAGGGATGACATGACTGACAGACCTTGATTCTTTGCCAAAGTTGACCTGCATCTGTCACCCCTGGGTTTCTGGATACTGGCGAAGACTCTTGCCACCCCTATAGTGGCTTTTTTTGGTGGTGTTCCAAAGACCAAATTACTACCATAACAGCTACAAACAAATGCAATCTGAGGGTCATGCTGCTCAACGCTAGAAGTATAAATCTCAAAATGCACTCACTTGAAGCACTCATTAAGATGGAGAACATCGACATTTGTGCTGTAAAAGAGACCTGGTTCAAGGCAGCAGAAAGTACCCCCTGCACTACCAGGCTATAACTTATTCCACACCTTTCGGCCTATGAACATGGACCGAAACTCCAAAGGTGATGGTGTTTCCATATTCATAAAGGATGCACTCACCTCCAGACGGGTAGCCCAACATAACACATCAGAGATACTTCAGGTGCAGCTAACATTGGGTAAGACAGCGATTCAGTTTGTAGCCTGTTATAGGTCCACAACCATGTCCCAAGACTTGCACTCCACATTTCTAAGCACCCTAGAGAATATTAGGGTCCAACCTAACACTCTCATACTGGGAGACTTCAACTACCCCTCCATTAACTGGGAAAACTACTTATGTACCAATACACTTGTCCAGTGTTTCCTGGAATTCATTAATTCCGATGCCCTGGACCAGTTCATTTTTACCCCCACTAGAGGTAGCAACATCCTTGACCTGGTCATTACTAACATGGTTGACCATTGCCCTACACCAATAGTCAATTCCTCCCTGGTTAGATCTGACCACAGACTATTCACCTTTGAAATCCACCCACCCCTGCAAAGGTAACCACCATGAAAAACTTCTCCAAAGTTAACTTTGGACTCCTAAAAACAGAGGTGACTAACTTCACGGCACCCATGCAATTGTAAAATAGTTGCATGACCACTGAATTATATGTCAATGCACTGTATGAACACATACACAAATGCATGGATCTCGCCATACTGAATAGAATCAAGATGCTCTCTTCCAAAAAAAGGAAGCCAATGCTATAAACAAACTCTAGAACAGAAGGAGGAAACTGATGCAGATAATGTGAAGTCCCAAGGCTGGAAAATCCCCCTTATCAGCCTCAACAAAAAGTTGAGATCCCTCATCAAATCCTCTAAAGCTAGCTATGAAAACAGAATTGCAGCAGATAGCAAACACAACCACAAGGCCTTCTATAGTTATGTAAAGAATCTCCACGGCAATACCCAGATTTGCTTTGAGCTACTGCACAATGGTACCTCCTATACTGAGCCAACAGATATTGCCAACATACTGGCTGACAGATTCAGTGCCAACTTTACCCCTATAACCCCCCCCAAAGGATCAATTGCAATACCAGTAGATTGCCAGGCACCCAGTATTACTGCTGCACAGGTTAAAATAGCACTGTCCAAGGCCAAGAATACAGCTTCTATGGGACCTAACAATATCCCTGGCTGTGTTCTACATGAACTACAGAGTGGACTGGCACCTCACCTGTGTGCCCTATTCAATCACAGCCTCACCTCAGGCTTTGTCCATACCGAATGGTGCACTGCTATAGTTATCCCTCTCCAAAAGGAAGACTAACTACAGACCATGAGAACTATCACCTCAGCCTGATAAGTCTGATATGCAAAGCTGTGGAACGCATCATCATGGACCTAATAAACAAGGATATAAGGAATCTCCAAACTCTGAATCCCACACAGTTTGGTTTTGTGAAGGGTAGACCATGCCTGCTCAACTTGGTTGACTTCTTTGAGGTAGTCACCAGAGCTTTGGATGAAGGCAAGGTGGTTCATATAGCCTACCTTGATCTGGCCAAGGCCTTTGGTGCCATTCCCCACTCAGGAATGATAGAAAAACTCACTAATCTAGGCATCAACCCCTATATCACTAGGTGGGTTGCCAACTGGCTCACAGATAGAACCCACAGTGTGAAATTAGCTGACTCCAAGTCAGACTGCCAACCAGTCACAAATGGAGTCCCACAGGGATCAGTCCTGGGTCCTCTCCTGTTTAGTATCTACTTCTCAGAAGTCCAGGCCAACACAAAGGGACTCTGGCTGACAAAGTTTGCAGACAATTGCAAGTTGGGAGCCATTATTAACTCCCCAAATGATGTTGACATCCTACAGAAATGCCTCACTGAGACCAACGACTGGTGTCAGAACCATGGCCTTAAGCTTAATGCCAAAAAATGTGTCATCATCCCTGTGACACCCGTGCCATGGCCCAGCAATTAAGGAGCCTCAATCCTCACAACTAACACCAGAGAGGGCATCTCACATGAGAGGAAAGGATAACATATACACACATTAAAGTGCAATTTTCCTTAAGAGCACACAGAGATCACAGTTGGTCCAGGGCTGGTCGCTCCCTTGTTTCCCAGGTCCCCAATAAGACTCCCCACTGGCACAGCTATAGGGTCCAGATTTCAGCCTAGCTGGCAAGCTAAAACCTCCAGTACCCTCTGTGACCAACCAGTGCTTCGTGTCCCTGCCCAAGTAGCTGACACACACACACACGCACACACACACACACACACACACACACACACACACACACACACACACACACACACACACACACACACACACACACACACACACTTTGAGATAAATATTTATACAACTTCACAGACACTCCTGGGAAAGGCTGACACAGATTCTCCGGCTGTGACCCTATACCCAGACTATATGGTAGTAGTTGATGCCACCACCATCTAATAATTATCAGCTACCCAAAGGCCCTTAAAAGGGTGTCCAATTATTACTGTGCAATATTATTATCCAATAGCAGTGTAACTAAGCAATCAGCAATCAAGGCTTATTGGAAGGGCTTAGTACATGATCACTTATAAGCATGCAATGTACTCTAGAGCTTAATTATCTCTACATAAACCACCAACAGTTAAAAGTGTTTAAAAATATTTGTTAATAAATAATGACAACACAAGACAATACTATTACACCACAGTGCTATTCTAGAGTTCAGATATCACACAGAAACTTAAAATAATTCAGTAGTACAGTTCTAACATAACAGAAAAACACCTAGTCTAATCTTTATAGTCCTAGCTATTTCTACAAGAAAACACACTTCTAAGATAACTTACTTAAGACAAAAGGCAGTGCTGAGTTAGATGTCCAAGAACAAAATGCTAAATAATTTCTGGTTCTCACTGTTTTAATTGAAACTCCAGTTCTGATAAACATTACACCATCTTTTTCACTCTTCCTGGAGTTCCCAGGCTACACATTAACTGCATTTACATTCTTTTACACTTAGAGCAATAAAGGACATTCAACATATAAATTCTGGTCATTAACTTTAGCCTTAAAACAATAGGCAGGAAGCCCCCCCCCCCCACCAGCCAGACTGGAGCTGACTTGTAAAACATCAAAGGCAGTGATGAAATAATTTTAATTTCGAAGGACCAACAAGAATTGCTTGACTTAGCTTTCTTTACAGCAGATGGCAATGTTGCTACAATCTTGAAGTTCAGCATTTTACATTGTTTTCTTTCATTTAAGAAACAAGTCTGTATTTTACATTTATATTTACAAATGCCAGAATTATGTATCAAATTCTATTTGACTAGGCTGGCAGCCTTCACCCTTTGCTACCAGTCTTCACAATCCCCTTTAGGAAAAGCCAGGTTCCCATGAATTACCACATCGATGGTAGTCCACTGAACACAGAAGGTGTTATAAGAGATCTGGGAACACAGGTTGACAGCAGCCTCTCTTTTGACCACCACATTGACACTGTGTTCAGAAAGTCCTTCTATGTGGCACATCTCATTACTAAGGGTTTTGCATCCAGTAAGAAAGAGGTCATTGTCTCCCTCTACTCTTCCCTCATTAAGCCAATCATTGAGTATAATGCCCCATTTGGTGTGTACCTCACTAGACACCTGCAACAACTGGAGAGGCCACAAAAGTACCTCTGAAAGAGGAACCTAGGCCTTAAACACTTGTCCTATATGGACAAACTCAAAAAACTACAACTATTCTCTGTCTCATATCACCTACTTAGAGGTGATCTCTGCTTGACATACAAAGCCATGTCTGACCCAGCTCCGTTAGAAATGCTACATCTAAAGAAATCGCAATCCCTCTGTACTACACGCTCTGGAGACATCAACCTCATTACCACAGTCAACAGAATGTGCTGGAGGGACAATTTCATAACCCAGAGACTGCCCATGCTATGGAATAGACCTCATATATGTCAAACAGAGTACTCACTGGCCCTCTTCAAGAGAAATCTTAATGAGTGGATGGGAAATAGAAAATGTACCCCAGGGATCACTCCAGTGGCTCTACTCAACAGAGGCACTGGGAACTAAGGTTGGGTCCCACAATGCAAGAGTAATCCTATGGGCTAGGCTTGTAAAGGCTCCAGGGCCATTAGCCTAGTACACACCTATGGACCTATGCTGGCATTGCTTTTTTGGGAGGTCAGGGTACTAGTGGAAGTGGAAATTTTACCTTTTCTGACTGTTGTGCAGTCGCTGAGTTATAAAGTAGCAGAGTGTTTTTTTAAGTATTTTGAGTTTCGATCTTGCAAGATCAATCTTTTGATGTTCGATATTGTGCCTATCCCTATATTTTCAAGTATGATTTTGTGTGTGTGTGTGTATGTGTGTGTGTGTAATTCGATAAAGTTCACAGAATCTGTTGTAGTGCACTGAATTCTGTGCAAAGGCTGGGAATAACCAAGGAATATGGAAAAATGCGTCAGTGTAAAGAGAGTAATTCAGTCCAAAGCAGACATAACCAGGAACGTCAGAGCAACTCCCAAGTGTTCCTGTCAAAGATGTATGCAAAAATAAGCGCATCACCAATGCACATCTACAGAAATTATACAAGCTCAAAAGAAATTACAACAAGTGAAAATTGCTAAAGGAATAGTGACAAATATCAGCAAATAGTTACAGATATCATAATTCATGGACAGATGTATATAAATGTACTCATCACAATTTGTGGAAACAGATGTAATCCACAAACTTTTCAATAGAAAAAATAATTAAGTAAGGCATAGGGCAATCCTGGCCACTTTCACCATAGCTAACACTGGCTAACAATGAGTACAGGACACATATCTGGAACACAGGTGATTCACACACCCAAGGAAATAGGGTGATAGAAAAGCAGATGCAGGATGAGGGTGAAAAGGACACACAAGGGGTATGATGGAACAGGAAGGCCTGAGGGAGAGGCAGAGTGACATGGGCATTCTTTTTTTTTTTTTTTTTTGGATGAAATAAGCCCCCCCTAACTTTTCGAGAATAGAAAGATTGGAAAAGGCAATGAATGAGAAATATAGCAAAAGATCAGTTATATACATATAATAAATATCACAAGGCATGACAAATAAAGGTTGGAAATGCACATAAAGGAGAGGCAAGATACACTGACAGTACAAATATGGACAATTCAACACAGATAAAGCAAAATGGACAAACAGAGTAGGGATGCATACCAGCCATGGCGCAAAGCAAAAATACATATGTGGGTTACCATTACTACATCGACAGCCCAGTCCATCGAAACTGACTTCATTGACACGGCAGATCATCGACAACTGAAGAGCCGATGTTTCCCACATGGTAAGTCACCATTTGGCCATCAAACCGAAGTTTTCCTTTATCCCCGCAGCAGTGCTTTCTCAGAGTTGGAATATGTATTAAGGGGGGTGTGGGGGGGTGTAGCCCCCCCCCCACATTTTTGGCTTTGTTTTGCTGGTGGTTTTTGACAGTTGACGGCCAAATGGTTACTTACCGTGTCGGAAACGTTGGCTCTTCAGTTGTCGATGATCTGCTGTGTCAGTGAAGTCGGTTTCGATGGACTGGGATGTCGATGTAGTAACGGTAACCGAACTATGTACACGTCATTGCGAAGATGTTTCAAACTGTGTGACAGTGATTCCACAATGTGTATGACCAGTGATAGGTGTGTGTTTTTGAAAATACTAAATGGGGAGTGCAGTCATTGCAGTTCACAGTGGATACTGAATACGGTCATCCACTAGGCTATTAGCAGTGCCAGTGTAAGCCAAGCAACAGCAAGGATGATCAAATACAGGCAAGGAAAAGATAAGCAGAGGACAGACTAAAACCTCCAACCCCGCATGCAAAAAGCAAATAACCAAGCACAGTGCCATAGCAAAGCATGAGTGTGGTTGTGTAATACACAAATAAGTGAACACAACTCAAACACATGTGAAATGGGATCCATATGTATGACATGCAATGGGTTAGCATGATCCAGTCAGAAAGAAGTTTCATCACACATGCATACAACAGTGACATGGATTATAATGTAAATGGTGGGTTCTACCTGATATCTTCGAAATTTCACTTCATTGAACTTTAGAAACATGAGACAACTTTGCCTAAAATGGACTATATCAAATGTTCACATCACCGGAGTTTTGCTCTGGGAAAGGAGACGCTTGGCCACCATGGGGAAATTTGCCCTTTCCCCCAGTGTAGTGCAGTCTTGGAGTTGGTATATTTAGTTGGGGGTGTGTGGGGTGAAGCCTCCTACTTGGGTAAGTTTGATATGCTTGAATGTGTTTGATTTTGTCAAGGTTGGCCAAGTGTCTCCTTTCCCAGAGTAAAACTCTGGTGATGTGAACATTTGATAAAGTCTGTTTTTGACAAAGCATTTCATGTTTCTAAAGTCTGATGAATTGCAATTCTGATATCAGGTAGACCCAAATGGTTTTATGTCTATGAATGATGACTTGTTAGGAATGCCAACTTGTGCACAGGCAGGAAGCACAGAAATCCCTGGGTACTGCACAACACACAAGTAGAATATGAACAAAGATGGATACACTGTTGCATCGATTGCCACCACCTGGCGTGCATAAGCCTTGCATGTGTATGATACTCAACACTGTGCCACAAGGTAATATTATACCAATACACCTACATGAAAACAATGATAATGCAGAGGAAGGTAAACATACACATAGCATATGTCATGTATATGTGCAACATATAGGCGAAAGCTAAAAGGGGAAAGGGGGATGTACAATACAAGCCCATATCAGTAAGGAAATGCCAGCATCAGAAAGGCACAGAATAAAGCAGGACAGCCGTAGTTAAGACGACACAGTGCAAATGCATGTATCCACAAGACAAAATAGACTGCAAGTCCTTGCAAGGTACATCGAAACAAATTGCCAGCATATGTCACAAAGGTATAATGGATTGGTGATAGCTACAAACATATCTGTGCACAAATAAGACAAACATGGTAATGAGCAATAGTTAAACTGCAAGAGGCATAGGTATACAGAAAGTAATTTTGAGTATCACAGACACATTTATACTGCCATGCAAACACAATACAACTGGTGCCACAATCATAGGTTCATAGATAGGTACTAGGCTATAAGCCCAAGGGCCTATGTAAGCCTAGCCAGCAAGGTACTATAGCTTATGCCACCCAAGAAAGTTATTTTCCTGTGCCACTGTCCAGCAGAGACACAGAAGTGACCCCCAGGGGGTATTTCCTATTTCTCATCCACTCATCAAGATTTTTCTTGAAGAGTGCTAATGAAGAACTTTGCTTGACACAGACGGGTAGCTTGTTCCAGAGTATAGGAAGTCTCTGGGACACAAATCTATCCTTCCAGCATGTCCTGTTTATTGTGGTGACAAGGATTAGGTCCCTAGAGCATGTAGCTTGGAGGGATTGGGATTTCTTTAGGTGTAGCATGCCCAACAGCTCTGGGTTTGACATAGCTTTATATGTTAGACAGAGATCACCTCGGAGTAGGCGATATGCTACGGAGTAAAGCTGGAGTTTTTTGAGGCGGTCAGTGTAGGGCATTTGTTTGAGGCCTGTAATCCTCTTTGTGAGGTACTTCTTTGGCCTTTACATCTGCTGCAGATGTCTTGTGAGGTACATTTCAAAAGGGCCATTGTACTCTATAATGGGTCTAATGAGTGACAAGTAGAGGGGAACAATGACCTCTTTTTTACTGGATAAGAACCCTTTTATGATGAGATGTGCCACGTAGAAGGACTTCCTGACTACTGTGGCGATGTGACTATCAAAGGAGAGACTATTGTCCACCTGGGTCCCAAGGTCTCTTATCACGCATTCGGCGTTAAGTAGACTGCTGCCTAAGTGGTAGTTCATGGGTACAGAGTTTTTACCAAAGGGGATGACACTGCACTTTTTGACATTGAGCTTGAGGCCATGGCTCTGACACCAGGCATCTGTCTCAGTGATGCCCTTCTGTAGGATGTCCACATCATTTGGGGACTTCACTATGGCTCCTAGTTTGCAGTCATCTGCGAACTTTGTCAGCCAGAGGCCTTCTGCATTAGCCTGCACTTCAGAGAAGTAGATACCAAACAGGAGAGGTCCCAGGACGGAACCCTGTGCCACTCCATTTGTCACTGCCTTGAGGTCAGATTTGGAGTCAGCAACTTTTACAGTGTGGGTTCTGTCAGTGAGTCAGTTGGCAACCTATCTTGTGACGTAGGGATTTATACCTAGTCTAGTGAGTTTAGCTATAATTCCAGAATGGGGGATAGTGTTGAAAGCCTTGGTGAGGTTAAGATAGGCTGTGTGAACCACCTTACCCTCATCCACGGCTTTGGTGACTGCCTCAAAGAAGTCAATCAGGTTCAGGAGGCATGATCTGCTTTTCACAAACCAGAACTGGGTGGGATCCAGAGTTTGGAGGTTACCAATGTCTTTGTTTATGAGTTCCATGATGATACATTCCATGGCCTTGAAGACCAGGCTCATCAGGCTAATAGGTCGATATTCCCGGGATCAGTGGTGGCTCCCCCTTTGTGGAGTGGAATAACCGTTTCTGTGCACCATTCAGTAGGCACAAAGCCTGATGTGAGGCTATTATTGAACATGGTGCTTAAGTGAGGAGCCAGTTCATTCTGAAGTTTGTGTAAAACGCAGCCTGGGATGTTGTCCGGTCCCATGGATGCTGTGTTTTTGGCTTTAGAGAGTGCAGCTTTTACCTGCGTAGTTGTGATTAGAGGGACTCAGCATTCTTCCTGTATAGATATGGGCCCTTTAGGGGGTGAGAGGGGGGGTAAAGTTAGCACTGAACCGATCTGCCAGGATGTTGGCAATATCAGTTGGTTCTGTAATTTTTGTGCCTTTCTGCTGTAACTCAGAGCAGATCTGGGTGTTGCCATCTCGATTCTTGACATAGTTATAGAATGCTTTGTGGCTGTCCTTGGATTTAGTGGCGATTTTGCTTTCGTAGCTAGCTTTAGAGGATCTTATAAGGGATCTCAGCTTCTTACTAAGGCTGACCAGGAGCTCCTCCTGTCGTGGGATTTTACTCTCTTTTGCAACAGTTTCTTCCTTCTGTTGTACAGTTTGTTTATGGCAGGGGACCACCAGATTGGCTTCCTTTTTATGGAGGATAGCGTCTTGGTTCTGCTTGGGATTGCATGATCCATGCACTCATGTAAGTGCTTATAAAGTGCATTTGTGTAGGATTCTGCAGTTGTAACTGTATTGTCCATCTGCATGGGTGTCATGAAGTTCACCACTTCTGTCTTAAGAAGCAAGAAGTTGGCTTTGGAGAAATTTTTTACTGTGGTTTCCTTAATGGGGGGTGGAGGCAGGATGTGGATATCTAGGGTAATTAGCTTATGGTCAGATCAGACCAATGAGGCGTTGACTTCAGGTGTGGAACACCGGTCACTCATGTTGGTAATGACTAGATCTAGGATATTGTTGCCCCTGGTGGGGGTGTGGATATGTTGATCCAGGGCATTGGAGTTTATGAATTCCAGAAAGCATTGAGCTAAGGAGTTGGTACACAAGTAGTTTTCCCAGTTAATTGTGGGGTAGTTGAAGTCACCCATTATTACGGTGTTTGGTTGAACCCTAATATTTTCCAGTACATCAAGAAAAGAGGAGTGGGAATCCTGGGGCATGGTGGGGGATCTATAGCAAGCTACAATTTGGATTGCAGTTTTGCCCAGAGTTAGTTGCGCTTGGATAACCTCGGATGCATTATGCTGAGCAACTAGCCTAGAGGTGTGGATATCCTTAATGAATATGGACACACCTCCACCTTTGGTGTTTCGGTCCAGGTTACATGGCCGAAAAGTGTGGTATGAGTTATAGCCTGGTAGTGCAGGGGTGCTCTCTGGAGCCTTGAACCAGGTCTCAGTCACTGCAAAGATATCGATGTTCTCCATTTTAAGGAGTGCCTCGAGTGAGAGCATTTTGAGATTTAGACTTCTAGCATTGAGTAGCATTACCTTCAGTTTTTGTTTGCCTGTTCCTGTTATGGTGGTGCATTTGTTATTTGAACCCTGCCTAAAAAAGGCACTGTAGGGGCAGCAAGAGCATTAGCCAGTATCCGGAATCCCAGGGGCGACAGGTGCAGGCCATCTGTGGCAAAGCATCATGGTCTGTCGACCATGTCATCCCAAGCAGACAGATACTGGATCCCCTTAGAATGACACCAGAAGCTTGACCAATTGTGGAAGTCAATCATTTTGTCCTTGTACTACGGTATCATTCTGGGTGATGACAGAATGCTACTCAGGGCTAGGGTCATACCTGCCTGGGCTACAAGATCGGAGAGCTCTTCCATGTCTCTTTTCATGTAGTCCAGGGAGGTACGTCTCAGGTCATTCACACCAACATGGACAATGACAGAGTCATATTTGTACTTGGTGTGGAGTGACCCGAGTGCGTGGGTTATGTGGCGGATCCTGGCACCCGACAGGCAGCTGACAGTAATCTTCTCCTTGTCTAGCCTGGTGAGTGGGACATCAGTGTGCCTGACTATAGAGTCACCTATGACTAGTGTGTTGGGTATGTTGTTTTGCCTTATTGGCTGTGGTTGAGTGGCACACTGCGCCTGTGGGCTATGTGTCATTTGGGTTGTGTTGGGGGTTGGAGGTTGCTTGCGTGTCTGCTTTGGAGGTCTTTGTTGCTTAGACAGATTATTATTTAGAGCCTCCGCGGATGTTTTTGTGTTACTGTGTGTGGATTTTGGTGGTGTAGATTTAGTGAGACTATGTGATGAGTGTGGTGTGGTGCAAATGTTTACCTTCTCCTCATGACTGTCAAGTTCAGTCTTGGTTAGAGAGATCTTTACCTCCAGTTTGGCTAGATAAGTGCATCTCTCACAGGTTGTAGTGTTGGGTGGTAGGAGTAGAGGGTTGTCCGTGTACATGAGGCAATTTCTACATTGCCTCAAGATGCCCGGATTCATCAGATAGACAGGAGAAAACACTGGGAGCTGACCCTTGGACATGCCTGAATAAAAAACTATTTTCCTCTAGATAAGTGAGGAAAGTGAGTACAAGAGCTGTTTTTTTCTCTAAGCAAGTGAGAAAAGTAAGTACAAAAACTGTTTTTCTCTAGGTAATGAGGAAGATAGAGTGCTATAGTAATTAGTAGCTTATTTAGTGCTTACAAGTTCTGAACAAGTGCTGAGCATGAGCAAGCAAATTTAAGTGCTAAAACTAAGAATCTGTATCTGCACTAGACGAGTTACAGGACAGAAACAAGTGCAAATGCAGGCTTTCAAATCATAAAGTTGAGAGATATGGAAGAGATTGCCCAAACGGCCAATAACTACAATTTCTGGGCCAGAACCACTCCTTATGTGGTAGACATGTTACCTAGTGCTTACCACTCCCACTGATAAGCTAGAAGGCTTCCCTCCAACACAGAGATGCTTGGGGGCTCAGAAGCTTACATACAGTCCTGGATACAGCAAATCTGTATCTGTAACACTAGTTACAGAAAAGGTAGGAAACAGCCTTACAGTTTTGTTTTGTTTTTTTTTTTTCAGAAAAGTAGCAAAAACAGTAGTAAAAAACAATTCACATGCAGTGCAAGCTAGCACACTTGAGTATGCAGCAATATTAGACCAAACACAGTTTTAAAAATGCAATTAAATTAAAAAGGACTAAAAGCAAGTGCAGAAAGAGTTTATTAGGTACACTGTGGTAAAGAGATGGGACTGGGGGAGTGTCCCAGATCAAATCTACAGTGGGGCGGGCAACTGCAAAAGCCGCCAAATTTAAACTACAAACCAAAAATAGGGAGGGTGGGAGAACAGTTTCATCAGAGATTTAAGCAACAACTAACAGTACAAACTTTAAAACCAAAAAAATGTTCCCAGCTCTGTATATATTTGCCGATCAGTCAGTGAGACAACAGTTTCAACAGAGATCTAAGCAACAATTAACAAACTCTATAACCAAAAAATATATATTCATCTCTGTATATTTGCAGATAATCTGTAAGGCAGTCGCTTAGAACACAGGTTCCAGCAATTGTTATATTATTATATCAGCATTGTTTATATAAAATAGCACCATACATGTGCAGAATTGATCAAGGATCAGTCCTGAGAACAAAAATACAGCACAAAAAATGGATTACGTCTAGGTGACCAATCACATTTTACAAGTGTATTGTGTCTTGATTATAATATGGTCATACACATGTACATTCATGAAAAGCAGTGCTGGTGTACTACAAATGCATTCACATAGACATGCATGCAACTCAGTGTATGCATGTCATAATATATGGACAAACAAGGTAGTCATAAGTGATGCTACAGAAAGTATCACCTTTGTATATTCACTAAGACAAAAACACACACACATACACATTTAATGCAGTAATGACAGCATGGTCATCTAAATAATATTGGTTACCACATGTGTAATTGGTAATATCTGTCATGCTGCAGCAGTGACATAATGCCTCATATATTGTGACGTCTGTATAACTGTGAGGAAATCAGGAGACAGTACACATGCCGAATATATTAACAATAAAGAATTTTATTGTAAGCGCTTTTGCGTTGTCTCACACAATGCTTCTTCAGATATATAAACTATCTTATGCATTCACAAGTTTAAAATA
Source organism: Protopterus annectens (assembly GCF_019279795.1). Taxonomy (NCBI): domain Eukaryota; kingdom Metazoa; phylum Chordata; order Ceratodontiformes; family Protopteridae; genus Protopterus; species Protopterus annectens. Next base: position 812,777,904 of record NC_056749.1, on the reverse strand, counting down.
CAGAGTTACAACCAGCGCATAAGGTTAAAATACATCATGAATGAAGTGAATGGGATACCAAACCTTTATAGCTAACAAGTCCTCTATTATTTATTGAAAAACATTTAAAACCCTATTAAATGTAAAATCAATTACAGTACGTTCTTGCCTGTTTATTAAATCATATCATAATATGCTTGAAATGTCATTGTTCCAAGCATTTCTTTATTGAAACTACATTTCCACTTACGGATTTTTAGCAATTAAAATCAATGAATGCTTCTTAAATCCAAATTTCTACCTCTGGAGTTAATAACATTTTGATTGTTCAAATATGTGAAATAGTCAGTTCTATATACAAAAGTAAAGTAAGGAAAGACCTCTTAGGAGGTGGTGACTACAAGTGAATCATATAAAGAAAACCATAACTGCGTGAGACGTTTGCAATGCAGCTAATCGCAGTTCATAATAAGCATCACATGCCCAGAACACAGTCAAACATGCTAATCAAAATAAAGCTTCACATCGAGGATTTAAAGCACCCTAGTACAATCAGGCGTATTTAATAACAATATATCAAACTAAAATGGCTAAAAACAATGAATGAACATTAAGTGTCTGCTTATGATATTTAAAATAAATAAATCTAATGAGTTGTATATAACTGTAAAGACAATAGCGAACAACATGATTGAACACTGTTAATATGAAACCTCTATTTACATAACTTAGCAAATGCATTAATGCATAATCATAACTGTAATATACAATGCGATAGTAAAAAAAAAATGATAGCAAAGAATATGACTTTGGACTAAAAGCCACTCGTTAGCCATTTGCCTTATAGCAAGATGTTGATAGGTCTCAACAAAATAACTAATGTAAAGTATATATCACATAAGCTTGTATGAGCTTATACTATAAAGTGTGGAACAGACTAATGGGACAGTGGTGTATCAGTCAGAAAAAGTTTAAGACAGACACTTTCATTCAAGCCACGCAGTCTGTCTGCCTGTAGCCTAATAATCCATTTTTGTTCTGCTTGTTCAGTTCTGTTTCTAATGTTACCTAATCTATTATTCATAGTAATAATTTCTAAGACTATAAATCTAAAGAAATGGAAGGAATTGGTTTCAGTAATATGACTGTGTTCTGGGCATGTGATGCTTACTAAGAACTGCGATTAGTTATATTGGCCTACAGTACACAGGGAAGAGGATGTACGCCCTAAGGTTGGGTCTTCCCATATACAAGTAGACCATCAGGTTTTTTCCACCCTACCGCTAATGATAAAGACTTCAACAAAACAGGAAAGATCCAGAAGCAGGGTGAGAAAAAGGAGGAATTCATCCAAGGAATTAAACGGTACCCCCTCAGTAAAGAGGTATTGGGTGCAGAGTCAAGTAACTAGTATATAACATCCACAGAGACTTTGACAGAAGAGCAACTTCTACAAAAAGGGTTAACTTTTGTCCCAGCTGCTTCGAGTAACATTTGTGATACTATACTAGATGTAAAATTATTTTGCAAAAAAATCATGTTTAAACTGATGTTTCCCAACTCAGATTCAGATGTTCAAGCTGCCAAAAACCTACTTCTTTTATGCCTCCTTTAAATACATTGATAGAGGCTTTTATGAAAACATGTACCATAGTACCATAGTACCAGAATAAAAAAGTGACCACCCCCTTTCAATCAATCTTGCTGTTTTAAAAATAGTGACTGTTCACTAAAACTTAACTTTTTAGACAGGTAAAACTTAAGTTACCTACTTTCACATCTAACTCCTCTAGTGCACACTCCAGTGTTTAGGATAAACCATTTTTTTCCATCTTACCTTTAAGCATATATTGCAAGACCACCAGTTACTGGAGAGCCCACATTCTGCCTCTCCGTAGTCATCTTGGGATTAGTGCTTCTGTTTTCTCCTGGTGAGAGAAGGAGTGCAGTTACATTATTTCCTGGAGACTGCTGATCACCATAAAGCTTAATAACTGCTTTATAGCTGACAGCTTGGAATCTGTGCTTATATTCTGATCCTGGTGAGAATAGGAGCAGAGTGCTTTGATTCCTGACTGTTTCTGGTTGGAGAGTGAGTGTCTGTTCTTAACATACCTGATTGGTCAGGTTGCTATTCAAGGCATCTACCAGAAAGAAGCTACAAGTCTGCAGACCCTTGCATCATCTGGGACAATACTGTGGATCACCAAACAGGCTGTGGCCTGATTCTCTTCTTGGGATTGGTACTAACATTTTGCTTCTGGTGAGAGAAGAAGCAAAGGAGTATTGTACCCCAGCAGAGTGAAGCTGTGCTGAGACCAGCATTAGTAGTAGCCAGGCAGTAGCCATTCATGTGACTCCCCTCTTTTCATCATTCTTGACAAGTTAATTCTTCGTTTTCAATAAGTACTGGGTGTGCCTTCATTGAAGGTTGGGCATCGGGCTGGCACCATGGCACCATAAAAATCTACTGCCAATCATTAGCAGACCGTAGTTCCGCTGTCGCGACCCCTAACTGGGAAAAGCTGAAAGAAGAATGAACTCCCTGATTTCTTCCTAACTTCAGAGTATCTGCCTAAATACTTCATTCTTAAATTTGCAGGGTCTACATATTGGTTTCCCCTCAAGTGTTTGGCAGTGCTCTGTACAGACGTAGACACTTTGAGTGACATTGTTCCTGTAAAAGCTTCAGTACTTAATATATTGAGCTCATATCCAGGCATGTCTAAAGGTCAGTTCCCTGTGCTTTCTCCTGTCAACCTGGTGATCTAGGGCATCCTGAGGCAGTGTAGCAACTGCCTCATGTACAGACAACCCTCTTCTCTTACCTCCCAACACTATGACCTGTGGGAGATGCACATATATAGCCAAATTGGAAGCCAAGCACTCTCCAGCCAAGACTAGATTAGCCAGTCAAGAGGAGAAGGATAACACCTGCACCACACCACATTCAACACATAGCCCTCCAGAACATGCACCACCAAAACCCTCACATAGTAACACAAAACACACACCTACTTTCGCGGAGGCTCTCACTAAAAATCTGCCCAAACAACAGAGACCTCCAAGGCAGAAACGTAAACAACCACCATATCCCAGCACAAACTATGAGACACATAGCTCACAAACAGTGTGCCACTCAACCAAAGCCCATAAGGCAAAACAACTCAATAGTAAGGCACACTGATGTCCCACTCAATAGGTTGGATAAGGAGAAAATTACAATCAGCTGCCTGTCAGGTGCCAGGATCAGACACATAACGCATGCAGTTAGGTCACTCCACAACAGGTACAAATATGACTGTCATTGACCATGTTGGTGTGAATGACCTGAGATGTACCTCCCTGGACTACATGAAAAGAGACATAGAGGAGCTCTCTGATCTTATAGCCCAGGCAGGTATGACCGTAGCTCTGAGTAGCATCCTACCATCACCCAGAATGATACCTCAGTACATGCAGAAAATGACGGACTTCAACAATTGACTAAGTTTCTGGTGTCATTTTAAGGGGATCCAGTATCTGTCTGCCTGGGATGACATGATCAACAGACCTCAATGCTTCACCAGAGATGGCCTGAACCTGTCACCCCAGGGTTTCCGGATACTGGTCAAGGCTCTTGCCACCCCTATAGTGCCTTTTTTTGGCAATGTCCTAAAGACAAAATTACCACCATAACAGCTACAAGCAAATGAAATCTGAGGGTTATGCTACTCAACAGCAGAAGTCTAAATCTCAAAATGCACTCTCTCGCAGCATTCCTTAAAATGAAGAACATCGACATCTGTGCAGTGACCGGGACCTGTTTCAAGGCTCTGGAGAGCACCCCAACACTACCAGGTATAAGTCATACTACACTTTTCAGCCCTTAAACCTGGACCGAAGCATTAAAGGTGGTGGTGTCTACATATTCATAAAGGATATGCACACCTCCAGACTATTAGCCCAACATAACACATCAGAGATACTTCAGGTACAACTAACACTGGGTAAAACTACAATCCAGATTGTAGCCTGCTATAGATCCCCCACCATGTCCCAAGACTCCCACTTCACATTCCTAAATTGATAGAGGCTTTTATGAAAACATGTACCATAGTTCCATAGTACCAGAATAAAAAAGTGACCACCCCCTTTCAATCAATCTTGGAAAATATTAGGGTACAACCCAATACCCTTATACTGGGAGACTTTAACTACTCCTCCATTAACTGGGAAAATTACCAACACACTTGCTCAACATTTTCTGGAATTCATTAATTCCAGTGCTCTGGACCAACTCATTCTTACCCCCACCAGGGGTAGAAACATCCTTGACCTGGTCATTACTAACATGGATGACCGTTGCTCTACATCAGTAATCAACTCCTCCCTGGTCAGATCAGACCACAAGCTAATCACAATGGATATCTATATCCAACCCTCACCCCCCCCCCCAAAGGAAACTACCATAAAAAAACTTCTCCAAAGCCAATTTTGGGCCTCTAAAAACAGAGCTGGCTAACTTCACGACACCCATGCAAATGGAAAATAGGTGCATGACTGCTGAATCATACACCAATGCACTGTATGAGCACACACAAGTGCATGGAATGGGCCATACCAAACAGAACCAAGACGCTCTCCTCCAAGAAAAGGAAGCCAATCTGGTGGTCCCCTACCATAAACAAACTCTACAACAGAATGAAAAAACTGTTGCAGAAAAGGGTGAAGTCCCAAGACTGGAAACAACTACTTTGTTAGCCTCAGCAAAAAACTGAGATCCGTCATCAAATCCTCTAAAGCTAGCTATGAAAACAAAATTGCTGCAGATTCTAAAGACAACCACAAGGCATTCTATAGTTAGGTCAAGAATCTACATTGCAATACTCAGATCTTCTCTGAGTTACAGCACAATGGCAGTACATATACAGAACCAAATTATATCGCCAACATATTGGCTGACAGGTTCAGTGTGAACTTTACTCCCTTTTCTCCCCCTAAAGGGCCTATCACAATACCTGAGTAATGCCAAGTCACTATTATCATGGCTACACAGGCAAAAAATGCACTGTCCAAAGCCAAGAATACAACTTCCATGGGACCTGATAATATCCATGGCTGTGTTCTACATGAATTAAAAAGTGAACTGGCACCACACCTGAGTGCCGTGTTCAATCACAGCCATATTTCAGGCTTTGTTCCTACCAAATGGTGCACTGCTATGGTCATCCCACTCCACAAAGAGGGGAGCAACTACAGACCCTGGGAACTACCACCCCATTAGCCTGACAAGTCTGATATGTAAGGCTATGGAGCATATCATCATGGACCTTATAAATAAGGACATATGGAATCTCCAAACTCTGAACCCCACGCATTATGGGTTTGTGAAAGGTAGATCATGCCTGCTCAACCTGATAGACTTCTTCTAGTCTGTCACCAGAGCGGTGAATGAGGGCAAGGTAGTTCACATAGCCTACCTAGATCTTGCCAAAGCCTTCAACACCATCCATCACTCAGGAATCATAGATAAACTCACTAAACTAGGCATAAACCCCTGTGTAATAAGATGGATTGCCAAATGGCTCACTGATAGAACACGCACTGTGAAAGTAGCGGACTCCAAATCTGACTACTGACCAGTTACAAGTGGTGTCCCACAGGGATCGGTCCTAGGTCCTCTCCTGTTTGGCATCTCCTTCTCTGAAGTTCAAGCCAACACAAAGGGACTCTGGCTGACCAGGTTCACAGATGATTGCAAACTGGGAGCCATTATTGATTCTCCAACTGATATAGACATTCTACAAAAAGGCCTCACTCACACCAGTGACTGGTGCCAGAACCATGGCCTTAAGCTCAATGCCAAAAAATGCATTGTCATTCTCTTTGGGAAAAATTCGGTACCCATGATTTACCACATAGGTGGTAGTCCACTAAACACCAAAGGTGTGATAAGAGACCTGGGGACACAGGTTGACAGCAACCTTTCCTTTGATAGCTGGACCTACAAAGCCATGTCTGACCCAGAGCTGCTAGATATGCTACACCTAAAGAAATCCCAATCCCTTCTCGCCACATGCTCCAGGGACCTTAATCTCTTTACCACAATAAACAGAATATGCTGGAGGGACAGGTTTCTAATCCAGAGACTTCCCATACTCTGGAACAAACTTCCCATTCATGTCAAGCAGAGCACTTCACTGGCGCTCTTTAAGAGAAATCTTGATGAGTGGGCGGGCAATTGGAAGTTCACCACGGGGATCAATTCAGTTTCCTTGCGTGACAGGGGCACTGGGAACTAACTTTGGGTGGCATGATGCCAGGGAATCTTCTTGGGCTAGGCTTATATAGGCTCAAGGGCCATTAGCCTAGTACACACCTATGAACCTACAATCCTATGTGAGTCAGATTGATATAATATGTATAATAATAATAAATATAAACCACATAAGAGATTTTACAACTTATCTAAACAGGAATATTTAGCTCTTGAATCATTAAGTTTGAACAATAATAGTACTTTATGTCAGGCTGATAAAGGAGGCACTGCTGTTGTTTTACATAGGCAGTTCTATATTAACAAAATGATGGATATGTTACATGACCCAGAAACATATGTCAAACTCGATATGTTATGCATACGTGATATTACACGAAGAATACACAATTATTTATTCAACTGTTTTTCAAATCTGTACATCACAAAAAAAACGTGATGATTATTTATTACCCATGATTTGCCTCAGGTAACAGAATCTATGTCTACATACGTAGAGAAGAACTTGAAACCTGTTGTAACCAAGTCTGAAATTATTTTAAGAGATACCCAAACTTTTCTAATATCTTCATTTGAGCACTTTACTGAAAAAACTTTACCTTCACAGTTTTTATTAGTTACTTTTGATGTTTCTTCTTTAATTACTGTTATTCCCAATGGTATAAGGATTGACTGTGTGAAGAAATATTTACAGCAGTGTACTACATACTCGTTTGGATTTATTAATATTTTATGTATGTTTTTGGAATTAATTTTAGAAAATAATGTTTTTGTATTTAACAATCAGTATTTCTTACAAAGGGTAGGTGGGCACCTCATGTGCATATTGTTATGCTATTGTCATAATGGCACACTGGAGACAACTTATGTTTTAAATAATGACAGATTTCATCCACAAATCTATTATTACAAACATTTTGTGGATGACATAGTTGTCATTTGGGAAGGTGATAGCTCTACTTTAGATGAATTTTTGTATTACATTGAAACAACTACCACCTTTCAAAAATTTACCATGGAGGCATCTAGTCATGAAATAAACTTCTTAGATGTTTCCCTGTATTATGATGAGGGACTATTTAAACCAAAATTTATAAGAAGAGTTGTTGGAAAAACAGCCTGATAGATAGAATGAGCATGCACCCTAATCACATATTTGATAACATAGTAAAAGCTCACTTTTAATGTACTTCTCACTTGATGAGTGAAGATGGTGTTCTAGAAAATTCAGTTACAACCTTAATTAACAATTTGGAAAATAAAGGAAACTCCAAGGATTTATATCAAAAACACTTACAGTTACTAAGGACAGAGAAGGAAAAGCAAAACTCATTTTCTCTAACAGAACACATTTAGAACAACTTAAAGAAAATAGTAATCATAATAATAAGATATGCAGGATGCTTCTCTCTTACACATCTGATAATATTATGAATATTATAAAAAAGAATTGGCATATGATAACTTACATAAAATTGTGGGGGACTATCCATGTGAAGCCTACAAAAATAATAGATCTTTGAAATACAGATTATGTTATCATAAAGAACTGGTGAATCAGTCTATTAGTTCTACGAGACATGTGACTTTTAGCTGTAGACACTGTAATATTTGTCCTTTCATGGCAAATAATGTTTTTTTCACACATCCAAATACTAATAAAAAATATTGCTGCTGGAAAACTGAGAAAAAGTGGAAGAGCAAACACAAATTATAACAAACAACTTCCAAAGTTAAAAATAAAAAATGAAAAAAAGTCATGGACACAGGCATTATTCACAAATTATGTGAATTTAGTGCTTTAGTTCATTTACTAAGTATTAGACCTTCAGGTAAGAGAACACATATATAAGATTAATAAGCAGGACACTACAGTAGCCACAGCTAAACATATTACTGAAACTAATTCCTTCCAGTCTTTTAGATTTATATTCTTAGAAATTATTACTATGAATAATAGATTAGGTAACATTAGAAATAGAACTGAACAAGCAGAACAAAAATAGATTATTAGGCTACAGGCAGACAGACTGCATGGCTTGAATGAAAGTGTCTGTCTTAAACCTTTTCTGACTGATACACCACTGTTCCATTAGTCTGTTCCATACTTTATAGTATAAGCTCATACTAGTTTATGTGAGATATACTTTACATTAGTTATTTTGTTGAGACATATCAACATCTTGCTATAAGGTAAATGGGTAATGAGTGGTCTTTAGTCCACGGTCATATTCTTTGCTATCATGTTTTTTACTATTGCACTGTGTATATTACAAATATGATTTTGAATTAATGCATTTGCTAGGTTATGTAAATAGAGGTTTCATATTAACAGTGTTCAATCATGTTGTTCGCTATTGTCTTTACAGTTATATACAACTCATTAGATTTATTTGTTTTAAATATCATAAGCAGACACTTAATGTTCATTCATTGTTTTTAGCCATTTTAGTTTGATATATTGTTATTAAGTACGCCTGATTGTACTAGGGTGCTTTAAATCCTCAATGTGAAGCTTTATTTTGATTAGCATGTTTGACTGTGTTCTGGGCATGTGATGCTTATTATGAACTGCGATTAGCTGCATTGCAAACGTCTTGCGCAGTTATGGTTTTCTTTATACGATTCACTTGTAGTCACCACCTCCTAAGAGGTCTTTCCTTACTTTACTTTTGTATATAGAACTGACTATTTCACATACTTGTACAATCTAAATGTTATTAACTCCAGAGGTAGAAATTTGGATTTAAGATACATTTTTTAATTTTAATTGTTAAAAATCCATTAGTGGAAATGTAGTTTCAATAAAGAAATGCTCGGGCATTGACTTATCAAGTGCATTATGATATGGTTTAAAAAACTGGCAAAAATGTACTGTAATTGATTTTACATTTAATAGGGTTTTAAATGCTTTTCAATAAATAATAGAGGACTTGTTAGCTATGAGGGTTTGGTATCCCATTCTAAATATTGTGTCACTTCATTCATGATGTATTTTACTGTATGTGCTGATTGGTAATTCTGTACTTTAAACTTGTGAATGCATAAGATAGCTTTAATGTCTGAAGTAGCATTGTGTGACACAAAGCAAAAGCACTTACAATAAAATTATTGAAATCCAAAGCTTCACGAAAGTAAAAAATAAAAGATGTCAGGTAAATCCAAGCTTGACCCAGGAAAAGTAAGAGTAAACTGATGCAAATGCAGTGTCCTTAACGCAGGTTTATTGTTTTAACAAGTAACACACGTTTTCGCCACTGTTCTACAGTAGCTTCTTCAGAGAAACAGAACCCAAAATAGCGCCAAGCATTTAAACTAGTGAGTGACGTGGGCACGTGTAATCACGTCACTCCAAGTTACAAAGTGAAATGCGTTAACTAAATACAAAATGTTAATAAGTCTAAAAACTTAATAAGCATTACCAATTCAATGCTATATTATAGAAAATGTTTATACATTAAAAACAGTAAGAAGCTTAATACTTATAAAAAAGATCAGTAGTTGCTGAAGTAACGCTCTTTGTACGATGTCACTATACTACTGCAAATTATTTAAAATGCTTACATAAAGAAATTAATGATAAAGTAGACTGTATAGTCTAACTGTTTAATTAATTAAATAGATGAATGATAAATAATAAATGATAGAAGATACCAAGGATGTTTAAATGTATTTTAGTGTACATGTTCAAGAAAGGAGGTTATTTTATACTCAGGATGTATTAATTGATGAATACTATACTGTAAAACTATAATAGTGCAAGTAATACATAGATTAAAATACGTATTTAAATAGATGGAAATCTTAAATTTGAAAACTCTTCATGTTTATTTATTATTAAAAATATATGTGAGAAAATCTTCTTTTAAGAGATTTTAATAAAGTTTAAAATTAATGTAAAAATCTTCTTTTAAGAGATTTTAATAAATGTAAAAATCTTCTTTTTGAGAAATTTTAATAAAGTTAAAATTAAAATTAAAATTGTGAATTCAATTGTATACTCATATATAAAAAAATGTGAGGAAGCTTAACCTTCACTTATTGTTTAACAATTCAGTCTTCACAGCTCTAGACACTTTAAGATCTAGTAGTACATTTAACCCCCCTTTACACCCTGTGTTATCAACTTTCAAAAATATATGTGAATTAGATATTAGACATCTTGGCTCAACGCCATATCTAAGTAACAAACACGTGAAATCTAACATATCGAGAGAGCAGTTTACTTCCTTGAATAACCTCTGTGCATCTCCCGTGAGGGTTATTAAACCAGATAAAGGTGGCGGCTTGGTCATTTTTGATAATTCTGAATATATTACCAAAATGTTAACAGTATTACAAAGCCCAGCATATGCCTCATCTTCACTTAATGAAATGAATACAACTCATTCTAGAATTAGAGGCTATTTTAGGGATCTTTTCATTGGTGCCAAGATAGACTATGACACTTATAATTATATTGACATTCTTTATCCTAAGGTTCCTATAATATTCGGGATCCCTAAAATACACAAAGACCTTAACAATCCTCCTATGCGTGCCCTTATTGATGGCCGTGGTTCAATGACATACCCTAGTGCACAATTGGTAGACAATATCCTTTCGAAATATATAAAAAACATTTCAGAAATTTGTAAGGATTCATGGTCATTTCTTAGTAACATCAACAATTTGACCTTTGATATTTCTAACAATTTCCTTACAGTTGACGTTGTTGACCTATACACGTCTATCCCACACAATGAGGCGATTGAATGGATCACACTAATTTTAAAGGAGCTAAATGCAACTCAAAGAGAAATTGACGTGGTTTCTGAATTGTTAGACATAATATTAACATCTAACTTCTTTATTTTCAATAAAGAATACTATCTACAAAAACAAGGGATAGCAATGGGTTCACCATGTGGTGCCAGCGTGGCAAATTTATTTGTAGCATACTAGGAAAAACATTACATCTTTAGTAACCCAGAGTGGATGCCACGCATTAAATATTATACCAGATTCTTAGATGACGTCTTCATTCTCTTTAATGGGAATTTAGGAGAAGCAATGGATTTGATAAATTTTTTCAATTCCACAACTAACTTCCTTAAATTTACCCATCATTTCTCTACTACAGAGATTGACTATCTAGACGTCAAACTCAACAAGGATCCTGTTGAAAATTCTTATATTTCATCTATTTTCAGAAAACTCACTTATTGTAATTCCTTTCTCCATTTTTCAAGCTCCCATCCATTCAAACAAAAACGGTCAATAATTAAGGGGCAACTCATTAGAGCAGCTAGGATGTGCTCCCTTGACATAACTTTTCAAAGTGAATGCCAACTTTTGAAAAACATGTTTCTTAACTGTAGTTACCCTTTAGTTTTGATCAATGAGATGATCCAAGAAGTTGGATTAAAATGCCTTAATGGAACAATCACACCATTACTTGTTAAGGATAGCTGTAATATACTTGTGAACCATTCTTGTTCTTCCCTGGACACTTCCACTTCAAACATCACTGACATTCAGAACTGCTTTAACACTCCTATTGTTAAACAACTCACCACTAGTTTTATTACCACTTTTAATACTAATTCTTCACAGATTAGATATATTGTTTTTAAGAATTGGTATTTTATTAGGCATAATTTACAACTTTTGGAAAAATTTGGAGAAAATCCTATTATAGTGTACAAGAACGGAAACAATCTTAAAATGCTCTTGGAAAGAAACAAAGAAACTGATTTCAATTCGAGACAAAAGGGGACATTTATTTGTGGCTCTTGCAATTATTGTAAATATTTAAGAACATCAAATTCATTCACAATCAGAAACAAAAAATATTACATTAACTATAAAATGAACTGCGAGTCTAAATCCATTGTCTACTTAGCTACATGCGATTGTTGTTCAGCCTTTTACGTAGGGAAAACAGATCGTAAACTACGTGAAAGGCTGTATGAACATATCTATGCTATAAAGAAAAATAAACTGGACAATGCTTTGGCGAAACACATTTTTAGCAACCCTGGTCACATTTTTCATTTTCTAGCTATTGACCATGTTCCTTACTCTATTAGAGGGGGCCTTATTTCACTACTTTTAGAAGCTAGTGAACTAGAATGGCAATTAACATTAGATGCTTTCTGTGTACCAGGGTTGAACGAAAATTGTAATATTAATTGTATATTAAAATTAAGGAGTACCATGAGATAAAATGTCATGACTCGTTGACACACAATTTTTATATATGAGTATACAACTGAATTCACAATTTTAATTTTAATTTTAACTTTATTAAAATTTCTCAAAAAGAAGATTTTTACATTTATTAAAATCTCTTAAAAGAAGATTTTTACATTAATTTTAAACTTTATTAAAATCTCTTAAAAGAAGATTTTCTCACATATATTTTTAATAATAAATAAACATGAAGAGTTTTCAAATTTAAGATTTCCATCTATTTAAATACGTATTTTAATCTATGTATTACTTGCACTATTATAGTTTTACAGTATAGTATTCATCAATTAATACATCCTGAGTATAAAATAACCTCCTTTCTTGAAAATGTACACTAAAATACATTTAAATATCCTTGGTATCTTCTATCATTTATTATTTATTATTCATCTATTTAATTAATTAAACAGTTAGACTATACAGTCTACTTTATCATTAATTTCTTTATGTAAGCATTTTAAATAATTTGCAGTAGTATAGTGACATCGTACAAAGAGCGTTACTTCAGCAACTACTGATCTTTTTTATAAGTATTAAGCTTCTTACTGTTTTTAATGTATAAACATTTTCTATAATATAGCATTGAATTGGTAATGCTTATTAAGTTTTTAGACTTATTAACATTTTGTATTTAGTTAACGCATTTCACTTTGTAACTTGGAGTGACGTGATTACACGTGCCCACGTCACTCACTAGTTTAAATGCTTGGCGCTATTTTGGGTTCTGTTTCTCTGAAGAAGCTACTGTAGAACAGTGGCGCAAACGTGTGTTACTTGTTAAAACAATAAACCTGCGTTAAGGACACTGCATTTGCATCAGTTTACTCTTACTTTTCCTGGGTCAAGCTTGGATTTACCTGACATCTTTTATTTTTTACTTGCAATAAAATTCTTTATTTTTAATATACGGGCATGTGTACTGTCTTCTGATTTCCTCAGTAATTTTTGTTTTTCACGGAGACAGTTTAATCTTATGCAATGTTGTTTCTTTTGTTCTTGTCTGTATAACTGTGCCTATATTGTAAATAGTTGGATATGGAAAACACCATGGAGTTAACATTACAAAAGTGGATCACACAGACAAAACTTGTGGTCTTGAGTTGCCATCCTGATGGGGTCAAACATCATTAAAGATCTCTGTAGTGACTTCCTGGAAGGAGTCACGCTTGGCCTGTGTTATATCTTGAAAGAAGTTGGCCATTGGGTCCCTCATCTGCATCTGGAAGATGTCTGTCACTATGTCCAAGATCTAGTCCCAAAAATCATCTCTCTGGTATGATGGTGGACATCTTTTATGATGAGCAGCAGGAACAATAGCACAAGCAGGTTCTGGTCCAATATCAAACTTGTCCCTGTCATGGTCATCATCCTGGTCCTCTGAGTTAGAGTTGCCTGTCCATGGACATGCACGTTGTTGTCTTTGTCATATGATTGGTGAGCCACCATGGGTTCTACTCTCTGTCAAAACTCAACACAGTAGGAAAAAGTAAAAATCAATGACAACATGTGATATAAACTTACACAATCTGCATGCAGAAACCATTATGTATGTGCTATTACGATACTGATCTTTAACAGAGTATGTGATAAATGGCATGAATTCATCCATAATAATGAACAGAATGCTGTGTAACACACATCACAGTTATATGCAAAACAGGTATGTAATAAAATGCAATCAGATGTGCACCTACATAATGGCAAAGATAGTGTATGACATTCAGTTAGCATCATCAAAACATATGAGGCAGGACATGTGACTCCGGGTATTTCACAGCACAAATATCTGCTGACTGTAACTGTCAGCAGATATGGTCCATAGGATTTATTTATACATTGTATAATAAAAGACACAAAGCTCTGATAATAACAAGTATACTGTCATTATTATTCAACATTCCCAATGTCCTAATATCCATAGATTGATAATATAAATAGAAGGACATGTGTGGCCCAGTGTGCCTATCATACAGAGTCAGTATGTTACTCCAGTACACTGCACCCATCATACAATGTTGATATGTTATGGCAGTACAGTGTGCCCATCATACAGTGTTGGTATGCTACTCCAGTACAGTGTGCCCATCATACAGCATCAGTATGTTACTCCAGTACAATGTGGCCATCATACAGTGTCAGTATGTTACTCCAGTACAATGTGGCCATCATACAGTGTCAGTATGTTACTCCAGTACAGTGTGCCCATCATACAGTGTCAGTATGTTACTCTAGTACAGTGTGCCCATCATACAGTGTCGTTACTCCAGTACAGTGTGCCCATCCTACAGTGCTGGTATACTACTCCAGTGCATTACATGCAATGCAGTACTGACTTTATTAGAAAAGATGCTGTTATGACTTAATTTGCTGACATACAAGTCATCAGTAAGCATGTAACATGCACAGGAGCACACCACACAAACATATATATCATGACATCTCAAGACAAATATACCATGCCACTCTGGCATGTAACACTGACATGGTGCTCCATTCCTAAAGAGCTGCTACAGTGTAAATTAAAAAATGACACTGACAGCATACAATTGGGGATGTAGCCCCTGATATAACCCAGTTGCCATAAAAGCAGTATACCAATGTCAGTCACAAATTCTGAGAGAAACTTCTTAGTCAAATGGACCAGTAATCACTACTTAATGTCTGCTTCACAAGTTTATGTGAAGGTGTTGATATAACATTTGTATTTCCACTACAACATATCACTATGCACAAGTAATGTGTCATATTGACATTCCATGAGTAAAATATGCTTATTCCCAATATATTGTAAGAAAAACAAGCAATGGCACACTTAAACGTTATATGTAAATAAGATGAGCAATGCAAAATAACACCATATATGACATGATATGTGAAGCGTACATTATGGTGTATATTTTTTGCTAGGATTAAAATACTCAGCAGACTGATTGCCTAATACTTCCCTATGAAGCTATGAACATAGTTAATGGGTAACCTGACAACATTATTTAATTGGAATGGAATCAAAAAGCTTAGAACTACTGAACAATCACAAGCATAGTGACAGCATGTGACTTTGAGAACTTTTGTGTATGGCACACACACACGCACACACACGCATGCGTGTGCGCACACACACACACACACACACACACACACACACACACACACACACAAAACTGCCCCTTAATAAATGCTTCATTTTCACTACTTACATTCTTATTATACTTAAGTATGTGCCTGCACAGTTAAACATATGTGATGATGATTTTATTTTATTTGTTTATTTTCATTTGTTTACTGGGATAGTCCACTGGGCCATGGTGAGCCTATTTTCAGTGGAGAACTAGGGAGAAAAGCTCTGTAAAAGTAGTATAAGTGTTAGAGTACATACAGTATAATATGTGATAAGCAGTTACATAACTATAAGGATACATAACAAATGAGCAGCATATTACAAGTACAGTACAGCACCATAAAGTTGTAGTATATAACAATCATGATCATGATTATCGTATATAACAATCATGAGCTCATGATTATAGTATAACACGCATGATCATGATTATCATATATAACAAGCATGATCATGATTATAGTATATAACAAGCATGATCATGATTATAGTATATAACATGCATGATCATGATTATTGTATATAACAAGCATGATCATAATTATAGTATATAACACGCATTATTATAGCATATAACCATCATGATCATGATTATTGTATATAACAAGCATGATCATGATTATCTTATATAACAAGCATTATCATGATTGTAGTATATAACAATCATGAAAGTGATTATCATATATGACAATCATGATCATGATTGTAGTATAACAATCATGAAAGTGATTATCATTTATGACAATCATGATCGTGATTATCGTATATAACAATCATGATCATGATTATCGTATATAACAATCATGATCATGATTATCGTATACAACAATCATGATCATGAGTATCGTATACAACAATCATGATTATCGTATACAACAATCATGATCATGATTATAGTATATAACACGCATGATCATGATTATTGTATATAACAAGCATGATCATAATTATAGTATATAACACGCATTATTATAGCATATAACAATCATGATCATGATTATTGTATATAACAAGCATGATCATGATTATTGTATATAACAATCCTGATCATGATTATCGTATATAACAAGCATTATCATGATTGTAGTATATAACAAGCATTATCATGATTGTAGTATATAACAATCATGAAAGTGATTATCATATATGACAATCATGATTGTGATTATAGTATATAACAATCATGATCATGATTATCGTATACAACAATCATGATCATGAGTATCGTATACAACAATCATGATTATCGTATACAACAATCATGATCATGATTATAGTATATAACACGCATGATCATGATTATTGTATATAACAAGCATGATCATAATTATAGTATATAACACGCATTATTATAGCATATAACAATCATGATCATGATTATTGTATATAACAAGCATGATCATGATTATTGTATATAACAATCCTGATCATGATTATCTTATATAACAAGCATTATCATGATTGTAGTATATAACAAGCATTATCATGATTGTAGTATATAACAATCATGAAAGTGATTATCATATATGACAATCATGATTGTGATTACAGTATATAACAATCATGATCATGATTATCGTATATAACAATCATGATCATGATTATCGTATACAACAATCATGATCATGATTATCGTATACAACAATCATGATCATGATTATCGTATACAACAATCATGATCATGATTATAGTATATAACAATCATGATCATGATTATAGTATATAACAATCATGATCATGATTATCGTATATAACAAGTATGACCATGATTATCGTATATAACAATCATGATCATGATTATAGTATATAACAATCATGATTATAGTATATAACAATCATGATCATGATTATAGTATATAACAATCATGATCATGATTATAGTATATAACAATCATGATCATGATTATAGTATATAACAATCATGATCACGATTATCGTATATAACAATTATGATCATGATTAGCGTATATAACAATCATGATTACGATTATCGTATATAACAATTGAAACATTAACAGAAAAACATGATTGCCTTGCAGCACAACAATGACAGTAAATGGTATGTAAGTTTGTGTTAGAAAAACATCACAGGGCAGGTATACAGCATTGCAAAATATGTGAAACTCAAGTATATCCCAGTAATTGTCTACTTACAGCACTAAAACTGTGGGGAGAGCATACAACCATGTAATAAAAGAACAAGCAGTCTATGCACAATATAATCTATTAGTGAAAAACACTATCGCACATACAAGTATACTACTGCCTACTACAAAACAACAGTAACACCATAAATGGAATACATAATGTTCTAGCCAACATTGTTATGACAGTTAAAAAAAGATGTCTTTAATTTTGGTTGTGTCAGCAAACACTGCATAAATTTAAGTTATCCAAAAACTCTTGTTGATAACTCCTAAGACAACATTTGACTTAAATTTATGTGCAAATTAATGTTATAAGTATTACATTTACCTTGCAGATGCATTATGGGACATCTGACATAAACATTAGCATGCCTGAATGTCATATGATTACACATCTAAACCTGAATATTTAACTATGTTAGGAGTGTTTATGGAGAAATAAAGGTGGATACTGATAACATACCTCTCTCCCTCTGCTGCTCCGCAAGCCTGTGCATATGCTGTATGTACAACATATGATTTCAGATGTGATATTCTTCACCTGCAAACAGGAAAGCAGGATGTATTACATCAACAGAGGAATTGGTTCAGGTCAGTAAACAATTATGTACATCAGAACAATGAAAAAAATATTCATGGCATATAATCTAGACTCAGCATAAAATACAAAATCATGTTTGGCATATCCAGTTATTGCTTTGTTGGTTTCTTTTTAAAAAAAATTTTTTTATTTGGTTTTAAAATAATAAATAAACAAATCAACTATAAAACAAACAAATAGCTATTTACATAGGTCTACAGCTGATCAATAAATCAAAGTTATACATATCAACAACAACTAATATTTTTCAAGCAAGTCTTAAAAGTTTAAGCCAAGATTTATATGGATGTGTAATATTAGAAGTCCTTATCTTTATAGTATACAATTCACTACTGCAAACAATTTTTGCCATACTCATGAATTCAACACTAGAGGGGGGTAACTTTACTTTTCTGATTTTTACTGTGTTGCTTTCAATGCGGCACACACACAAGGATTACTCTAGATAACCAGGAGGACCCTAGATTCAAACCTACAGCTGTCACCTCTGCTCACAAATCTGAGCCTATCTGCCTAGCTAATTCATCATGGATGTGATTGCATGGATTGATGGAAGTTAAAAAAATTCACCTATATGAATATACAGAGAAGAATTACGCACAATACAATTTGAAGTTGTGTTTGGTATATTACATGACATGTAAAAAAAAACTACAAGTGATGCCATGTGCTGTGCATTTGAACAACAAAACTATGCAATTGTGACTGCATGCCAGCACATTGTTAACCGCTATAACCTACAACTATAACACATTAGAATTCCAAGTGTCGTGGTTTGCAGTAAAACACTTGCCTGTGCTAGAAACACATACACATTAAAATAATTACTGTTCCACTGTACAATTTAAAACATACACATGTAATTTAGATAGGAGGACAGTGAATGAAAACAAGTAATATTATAACATAATGCTGTGTGATTCAAACTGTATAGGTAACATGTATATATTACCCAGCATTTACAAATACATTGTTATTAACAAAAGTATGACATTTCTACAAACTTTGTGGATAACAGAGATATGCATACTCATCTATGACCAAAGAGCTATAGGCATCAATGCACTGCGGCCACCCTAGTTGTATAAAAATCTGTACTACATAACTTAACAGCCAAATATAGATCTCCCATATGAATTGCTCAATAAGAAATTCTGAACCACCAAGGTATCATCCAAACAGGCTGCACAGAGAATCCACACAAATTCATAAACCATTTATACTGGCCTATTGCTTAACCATTTGAGCTAATTGGCATACTACTTCCTTTAATGTTGCAAAACTGTATGGAATAACAATGAAATATGCATTTATCCACCTTATAACACTAGCATGCATCAGTACACCAAGTTTAACTGTCATAGTTTGAAAAACAAAACATTACAAGGTAATTTTGAAAAAGAAAAGCCGTTAAAGGCATTAGCACACAACCATATGATTCAAAACCACATATCCACATAGAGTAGTAAACATAAGGCAGTATAACTATTACACATCTACATGTCTTGTACTTGCATTGGATTTACAATAATCATACATATTTCAGCCATGCTGACCTGCATTGGTCTTACAATCATGAAAACGATTAGAACAAACCAGGTTATGAAATAATGGCCAACAATTCACGCTGCTTTGCCAGGGATGGTCTGCACCACTCCCCTCTAGGGTTTTGAACATTAGCTAAAACATTGTCTTCCCTATAGTGCCTTTTTAGACAAGGCCAAACTGAATACTTCTGGCATAGCAAATAAAACCAAGAAAATATAAAGGTATTACTGCTCAGTGCTAGGAGTCGAAACAAAAAACTCAAGTCCTTAAAAGATCTCTTCAGCCTAGAGAATGTTGACGTCTGTGTAGTCACTGAGACATGATTTAAATCCACAGAAAGAACACCAACAGTGCAAGATTATAATGTGCCACACATTTAGACAAGCTACTACACAGGGACTAAAGGTGGAGGTGTCTTAATTTACATAAAAAAATAATTAGATCTCAAGGCTGGTCAAATAGGACAATGCACTGAAGCTACTCCTTGTTCAACTCAACATAGGCAAAATCCAATACCACTTCCTTGCAAGCTATAGGTCCCTCTGTATGACCCTGGAAACCCATACCATGTATTTAAACTTATTGTAAACCCTCACCGTCCAACCCAATACCATATTCATGGGTGATTTTAACTACCCCACTATTAACTGGGAATCCTATATAACACCAAACGTACAGGCACAGAGAATCCTGTATTTTGTAAACACAAATTACCTGGACTAGACTGTCAATACACCAACAAGAGGCACAACCATACTAGAACTGGTCCTCACTAATATGGGGGAGTGCTGCACACCCCCTACTGTAATGTCTTACCTGCTAAGGTTGGACCACAAAATGGTCTCTTTTGAAGCAAAAAAAAAAAAAAAAAAAAACAGTTAAATCTGGAATATCCAGGAACTACTCAAAGGCTAGCTTCCTGCTATTAAGTGATAATCTGGCAAAATTTCAAGCCCCCATAAAGCCAGAGAACATTGATGCCTGTGCAGAACTGTTCAGAAAAACCCTGTACAAGCATGTTAATAGCTGCATAGAGGCAGCCTTACCCACCAGGAGGAAGTACAGAACTAACTGAATAAATAAGCCGCCCTGGAGGGATCACAAAATCAATAGGCCGTATAACAGAAGGAAAAAAAATCATGGCAAAAATTAGGACGTGCAGCAACCAGCAGGATAAAAGCACTCTCATCAAACTAAACAAACAACTCAGAGGACAAATAAAGTCTGCCAAAGACAAATTTGTGTAAATTTGGCCTCCCAGGTCAAAGACAACCACAAGGAATTCTTTAGCTATATCCGCAACCTCAAAGGCAATACACAATTGTGTGCAGAGTTCATTGAAAATGGAGCCACCTATTATGACCTAGAAGATACAGTAAACCTACTGGCCGAAAAATTCAGCTCCAGCATTGCCCCTCTTTCCCCCTCAACCTTCACTCAGGAAATGTCATTAAATATAACTGCCCTGCTACCACTAGGGAACAGGTTGTTAATGATCTCTCTAAGGAAACTGCATCAATGGGCACAGACAATATCCCAGGATGCCTTTTAAATAGCATGAAACATGACCTATCAGGCCCTCTGGAATTGCTATTTAACTGTAGCCTCCAAACACAATTCACGCCTCATGAATGTAGAGCAGCAACTGTCATCCCTCTGCATAAAGGTGGGCCATCTACAGACCCTGGAAACTATAGACCCATAAGTCTCACTCGTCTTATATGTAAAGCCATGGAAAGAATTATCATGGACATGATCAGTAGTGATATAGTAAACCTCCAGACACTGGACCCAACCCAGTTTGGTTTCACCAAGGGCAGGTCATTAAGACAATAATTGAATGTTTGCATTATTTAAATTAGGTTTGTGGTTTGTTGCACTATGTCTGATGAAGCAAAGTTCACATTGCAAAAGTGTTTATTCTACATTAAAAGTTTTGATTTTTGAACTTTGAACCACTGTTTGAACTGAGTGTTCCTAAGCTGTGTTTGTGTACTAGTTTTTAATTTTTTCTGCTGGTATTTATACCATACAGTTAATTGCCAGTGGCATCTAGACTGTTCAGTCTTACCACTATTGATCTTACCAAGGGTTACTGGCAGATGCCCTTGACTTCCAGTGGTAGAGAAAGGTTAGACTTTGTGACTCTTTTTGGGTTGTATGAGTTCACAAAGATGCCTTTTGGGATGCCCTAGTTATTGATTATATGATATTGCCATCTACAGCCATTCCTGGCAAGAGCACCTAAAGCATGTCAGGGAGGTGCTGGGCAGACTACAGCAGGCAGGGATGACCATTAAGTCCAGCAAATGTCAGGTGGGTATGGCAGAGATCTCCTACCTAGGACATAGAATGGGGAGTGGTAAGATCAGGCCAGAATCTGCCAAAGTGGAAGCCATTCAGGCATGGCCTGCCCCTATTACCAAAAGACAGGTGAGGGTATTCTTAGGGACATCAGGGTACTACAGAAAGTTATAGTACCACAGCTGCTCCCCTCACAGACATGACAAGGAAAAACAGGCCAGATAAGGTAATGTGAACCCCAGCATGTGAGCAGGCATTCCAGACTCGTAAAGAGCTTTGGGAGGACCCCTTGTGTTAGGCAGTCCAGATTACAGCAAATAATTTTTGTGCAGGGGGATGCTTCAAACCATGGGGTGGGGGCTGTACTTAGCCAGATTTCTTCAGAGGGAGAAGAGCACCCAGTGGCTTATCTCAGGCATAGGCTCCAACCCAGGGAGGAATGCTATGCAGTTGTAGTAAAGGAATGCCTAGCCATAGTGTGGGCCCTGCAGAAACTTCAGCCAAATCTGTATGAAAGGAAATTCACTGTAGTTACAGACCACAATCCCTTAACATGGCTACATCAAGCCAGCCAGCAAAATCCAAAACAACGAATAAGTCACAAAAATAGCAAGAAAAGTGAGCACAAGCAGAGCTGGGGATCACAATGATGTAAAAAATCCATTCTTTTTCCACAAGCCGCTGTATTACAATGAAAACTTTTATTAAGCAATATACACACAATCAGGTAAGCGCTTTCATCTCTGCTGATTCAGAGACTTCTTCAGACAAAGAAATAAGGATGAAACAACTCTTTAAATACTAAATTACAGCTTATCCAACTAAACCAATGACCCTAATTAATATTAAAACACGCCCACCAGCACACTCAGTTCATAGTAAAGCATAAAACCTTCACAAATCTCTAAATTACTAAAAACTATGTAAAAACCTGTATATAATAATAAAACTAGTATCAGAAAAAATATTTATACACACACACACACATATATATATATATATATATATATATATATATATATATATATATAATAAATACAATATGATAAATGTGGAAACACTATTAGCATAATCTCATGTAAAGCACACAATAAATAAAATTCAACTTTCTAATGCCTTAAGTTTTAGAAATCAGGACAATAAGAATGCATTATCTAAGCCTGGCCACTGTGTGGCATTAGTTCTCAGTTCATAGTAAAGCATAAAACTTGCACAAATCTGTGTGCTGGTGGGTGTGTTTCTTGCTTAATAAAAATTTTCATTGCACTACAGCGGCTTGTGGAAAAAGAACAGATTTTTTTTTTACATCATTGTAATACCCAGCTCTGCTTGTGCTCACTTTTCTTGCCAGCCAGCAAAATGCCAAGTTACTAAGGTGGAGCAAATGGATTGCAAGCATATGATATGACAGTGCAGTACCACAGTGCGGTTAGCAATGCCAGTGCAGATGGGCTCTCAAGACAGGGAATGGAGTAAGGTATTCACAGATAGGCTCAACCCTTTCAAGCAACGTTTCTCAAGGATCACTTAAAGTAGCTTGAGTTTTCGGGGGGGGGGGGGGGGGTTGTGACACTACCAGCCCAGTTATCTGGAATTTTGTAAATAATCATGTCATTTGTGACTATTAATATGATTCATATGCTTGTTTTACAAATGTAAGAACTGTATGTTATGTACTGAGCTTCAAGAATGTAACCACAGTGTACCCTACTGGAAAAGAACAGAAATGTGTACAAACTATATACCTGTGCAAATGTATGTTTTAATGGTAGAATCTGGAACATACAGAGTTAACTTGCAAAACTTCAAGAAAATAAGTAGAAATTGTTTTACGATTGTATTATCTAAGTTCCAGTGCAGCAAGCAGACACAATTCCAGGGATTCATGAAGGCTGATTTTCCATGCAAGAACAGTGTAAAAGCTCCTGCATGGAAAATGGCCGCCGAGCAATCCAGGAAAGTGCGGTCTTCACGTGCATGAGCTGCCCTTACACTGTTATAGCACAGAAAACTGGCAAATATGAAAATCACCTCATTTGCTGGTGAAAACCATGCAAATGAGGTGATTTTGTGATCCACCAAGCTGCTAGGTCCCTGTGTTATAACAATGTCAGTGCAGAAATGTATTTGGCTAGTAACCGAATGCATTTCTGCATCTGACAAAACAGAGGCATGACAGCTCATGTAAAAGCATGTATTATGTGTAATACACATGCCAATGGCAAAATATAAGGTTATTGGCATTAAAAACTTTTTTTTTTTTTTTTTTTTTTAAATTAAACGTTTTTTTTGGCCGATCTCAGCCGTTTAAGCTTCGGACAGCAGTGAGCAAACAGGATCGTGTCAAAAGTAAAAAAATGAAAAAATAGTCAATTTTAAGTAAATTCTGCATGTCATTATAGTCAATGGCATGCAGAATGTAAACAACACCAGGGAGCACTGGCTATCAAGGGGAAAGGGTCCATTGTAGTGCAGTAACTAAGGACGTACACACTGGGGTACGCAAATGAGGGGAGTTATACCGAATCACAGATTTCTTCAAAGTGTCAGCTTGTACCTAACCGTGTAGGTGCAGTAACACAACAGTGCAAGTGTAAGAGCTGAATGACTTCAGCTTGCTGTAAGCTCACTGGAGCTCTGTGGCCTGTGTTTGCCCTTAGCTATGCACAGCTAAGGAAAAGGGTGTGTCAGATGTGCCTGAGCAGTGGGTACATAGCCTAAACGGGTGTGCGCACCGGGATTTAAACCGAAAAAGAAAAAAAAAGGAAATGGCAGCACTGTTTCCGTCTGAGCATTAAGTATGCATGGCGTGCCTTGGGGCTTAATTAGGTTCATAGGTAGGTACTAGATTATTGGCCCTGGGGTCTGTACAAGCCCAGCCAAAAAGGTACCCTGGCTTTTGCCACCCAAGAAAATTATTTTCCTGTGCCACTGTTGAGCAGAGCCACAGAGGTGATCCCCGGGGTGAATTTCCTATTTCTCATCCAATCATCAAGATTTTTCTTGAAGAGTGCTAATGAGGAGCTTTGTTTGCTATAGATAGGTAGTCTGTTCCAGAGTATGGGAAGTCTCTGGGACAGGAATCTATCCCTCCGGCATGTTCTGTTTATTGTGGTGACAAGGTACAGGTCCCTAGAGCATGTAGCTCGGAGGGATTAGGATTTCTTTAAGTGGAGCATGTCCAACATCTCTGGGTTTGACATAGCTTTGTATGTTAGGCAGAGACCACCTCTGAGCAGGCGATATGTGATGGAGTAAAGCTAGAGTTTTTTTTAGAAGGTCTGCATAGGGCATCTGTTTGAGGCCAGTAATCCTCTTTGTGAGGTATTTCTGCGGCCTTTCCAGTTGTTGTAGAGGTCTTGTGAGGTACATACCAAAAGGGGCATTGTACTCTATAATGGGTCTAATGAGTGATGAGCAGAGGGGAACAATAGCCTCGTTTTCTGAATGAGAAACCTTTTGTGATGAGGTGTGCCATGTAGAAGGATTTCCTGACTACTGTGGCGATGTGATTATCAAAGGAGAGACTACTGTCCACCTGTGTCCCAAGGTCTCTTATCACACTTTTGGTGTTAAGTATACTACCGCCTATGTTATAGTTCATGGGTACAGAGTTTTTACCAAAGGGGATGACAATGCACTTTTTGGCATTGAGCTTGAGGCCATGGCTTTGACACCAGGCTTCTGTCTCAGTGAGGCCCTTTTGTAGGATGCCCACATCGTTAGGAGTTTCGATTAGGCTCCTAGTTGGCAGTCATCTGCGAACTTTGTTAGCCAAAGATATTCTGTGTTAGCCTGTACTTCAGAGAAGTAGATACCAAACAGGAGAGTACCCAGGACTGAACCCTGTGGTACTCCATGTGTCACTGGTCTAAAGTCGGATTTGGAGTCTGCTACTTTCACAGTGTGGGTTCTGTCAGTGAGCCAGTTGGCAACCCATCTTGTGACATAGGGATTTATACCTAGTTTAGTGAGTTTAACTATAATTCCAGAGTGGACGATGGTGTCAAAAGCCTTGGCAAGATCTAGATTGGCTGTGTGAACCACCTTACCCTTGTCTACGGCTTTGGTGACTGCTTCAAAGAAGTCTATCAGGTTTAGGAGACATGATCTGCCTTTTACAAACCCAAACTAGGTGGGGTCCAGAGTTTGGAGATTACCAATGTCTTTGTTTATAAGTTCCATGATGATATGTTCCATGGCCTTGCAGACCAGGCTCATCAGGCTAATGGAGCGGTAGTTCCCTGGATGCATGGTGGCTCCCTCTTGTGGAGTGGGATAACCGTCGCTGTACGCCATTCAGCAGGTGCAAATCCTGAGGTGAGGCTATGATTGAACATGGTACTTAGGTGGTGTGCCAGTTCGTACTGTAGTTCATATAGAACGCAGCCTGGGATGTTGTCTGGTCCAATGGATGCTGTGTTCTTACCTTTGGAGAGTGTGGTTTTTACCTGTGCAGCCATGATTACAGGAACTTTGCATTCTTCCAGTATAGAGATGGGCTCTTTAGAGGGTGAGAGGGGGGGGGGTAAAGTTAGCACTGAACCTATCAATCAGGATGTTGGCAATATCAGTTGTGTCTGTATATTTAGTGCCATTGTGCTGTAACTCAGAGCAGATCTGAGTGTTGCCATTGAGATTCTTGACATAGCTATAGAATGCTTTGTGGCTGTCTTTAGAATAAGTGGCGATTTTGTTTTCGGAACTAGCTTTGGAGGATTTTATCAGGGATCTCAGCTTCTTACTGAGGCTGACCAGGGAGCTCCTCCACTCATGAGATTTTACTCTCTTTTGCAACAGTTTCTTCCTTCTGTTGTAGAGTTTGTTTATGGCAGGGGACCACTAGATTGGCTTCCTTTTTTTTGAGGATACAGTCTTGGTTCTGAAAATCACTATCCATGCACTCATGTAAGTGCTTATAAAGTGCAATTGTGTAGGATTCAGTAGTTGTAAATGTATTGTCCATCTGCATGGGTGTCATGAAGTTCACCACTTCTGTCTTAAGAAGCATGAAGTTGGCTTTGGAGAAATTTGTTACCATGGTTTCCTTAATGGGGGGTGGGGGCAGGATGTGGATATCTAGCGTAATTAGCTTATGGTCGAATCATGTTGGTAATAACTAAATCTAGGATATTGTTTCCCCTGGTGGGGGTGTGGATAAGTTGATCCAGGTCATTGGAGTTTATGAATTCCAGAAAGCGTTGAGTGAAGGAGTTGGTACACGAGTAGTTTTCCCAGTTAATGGCGGGGTAGTTGAAATCACCCATTATTAGGGTGTTTGGTTGAACCCTAATATTTTCCAGTACATCAAGAAAAGAGGAGTGGGAATCCTGCGGCATGGTGGGTGATCTGTAGCAAGCTACAATTTGGATTGCAGTTTTGCCCAGAGTTATTTGCACTTGGATAACCCCGGCCGCATTATGCTGCGCAACTAGCCTGGAGGTGTGGATATCCTTAATGAATATGGACACACCTCCGCATTTGGTGTTCCAGTCCAGGTTACATGGCCGAAAAGTGTGGTATGAGTTATAGCCTGGTAGTGCAGGGGTGCTCTCTGGAGCCTTGAACCAGGTCTCAGTCACTGCACAGATATCGATGTTCTCCATTTTAAGGAGTGCCTCGAGTGAGTGCATTTTGAGATTTAGACTTCTAGTATTGAGTAGGATCACTTTCAGTTTTTGCTTGCCTGTTTCTGTTATGGTGGTGAATTTGTCATTTGAACCTTGCCTAAAAAAGGCACTATAGTGGCAGCAAGAACCTTAGCCAGTATCCGGAATCCTAGGGGTGACAGGTGCAGGCCATCTCTGGCAAAGCATCATGGTCTGCTGACCATGTCATTCCAGGCAGACAGATACTGGAACCCTATAGAATGGCACCAGAAGGTTAGCCAATTGTTGAAGTCAATCATTTTGTCCTTGTACTGCGGCATCATTCTGGGTGATGGCAGAATGCTACTCAGGGCTAGGGTCATACCTGCCTTGGCTACAAGATCGGAGAGCTCTTCAATGTCTTTTTTCATGTAGTCCAGGGAGGTACATCTCAGGTCATTCACACCAACATGGACAATGACAGAGTCATATATGTACTTGTTGTGGAGTGACCTGAGTGTGTGGGTTATGTGGCGGATACTGGCACCCGACAGGCAGCTGACAGCAACCTTCTCCTTGTTTAGCCTGGTGAGTGGGACATCAGTGTGCCTGACTATAGAGTCACTTATGACTAGTGTGTTGGGCACGTTGTTTTGCCTTATTGGCTGTGGTTGAGTGGCACATGAGTCTGCGGACTATGTGTCATTTGGGTTGTGTTGGGGGTGGAGCTTGCTTGCATTTCTGCTTTGGAGGTCTCCGTTGCTTGAGCAGATTATTACTGAGAGCCTCTGCGAATGTTTTTGTGTTTCTATGTGTGGATTTTGGTGGTGTAGATTTAGTGAGACTATGGGATGAGTGGTGGTGTGGTGCAAGTGTTTACCTTCTCCTCTTGACTGTCAAGTTCAGTCTTGATTGGAGAGAGCTTTACCTCCAGTTTGGCCAGATAAGTGCATCTCTCACAGGTTGTAGTGTTGGGTGGTAGGAGGAGAGGGTTGTCTGTGTACATGAGGCAATTTTTACATTGTCCAAGATGCCCACATTCATCAGATAGACAGGAGAGAACACTGGGATCTGACCCTTGGACATGCCTGAATAAAAAACTTTTTTCCTCTAGATAAGTGAGGAAAGTGAGTATAAGAGCTGTTTTTCTCTAAGCAAGTGAGGAAGGTAAGTACCAAAACTGTTTTCCTCTAGGTAATGAGGAAGGTTGAGTGCTGTAGTAATTAGTAGGTTATTTAGTGCTTACAAGTTCTGAACAAGTGCTGATCACTAATAAGCAAATTCAAGTGCTAAAACTAAGAACCTGTACCTGGACTAAACTAGATACAGGAAAGGGGGGGAAAGAAATGCAAATGTGGGCTTTTAATTCAGAAAGTTGAGAGAGATGGAAAATCCGCCCAAATGGCCAATAACTACAATTTCTGGGCCAGAATTACTCCTTATGTGGTAGATATGTTACCTAGTGCTTACCACTCCCACTGATAAGCGAGAAGGCTTCCCTCCAACACAGAAAACCTGGGGGGGCTCAGAACCTTACATACAGTCCTGGATACAGCAAATCTGAATCTGGACTACACTAGTTACAAGAAAGGTATATATATATATATATATATATATATATATATATATTTTTTTTTTTTTGCTTTATATATATATATATATATATATATATATATATATATATATATATAT
Organism: Protopterus annectens; assembly: GCF_019279795.1. Lineage (NCBI taxonomy): Eukaryota > Metazoa > Chordata > Ceratodontiformes > Protopteridae > Protopterus > Protopterus annectens. The sequence goes on along the minus strand of NC_056749.1, from coordinate 812,748,434 downwards.
ATATACATACATATATATATATATATACACATACAGAAAAGTAGCTAAAACAGCAGTAAAAACAATTCAAATGCAGTGCAAGCTAGCACACGAGTATGTAGCAATGTTAGACCAAACAGTTTAAAAAATGCAATTAAATTAAAAATGACTAAAAACAAGTGCATATGGAGTCTATTAGGTAGAATGAGGTAAAGAGATGGGAGTGTCCCAGAACAAATCTACAACTGCAACTGCAAAAACCTCCAAATTTAAACAACACAGGAATAGGGAGTGTGGGTATGGGAAATCCAACACCTTCAGCAGAGATCTGAAAAACTATACAGTGAGGCAAAAATAATAGTGCACAACTCTGAAGTCAGCTAGCAATGATATAAAGTTAGTCAAACAATTACCAGCACACAACTCTGAAGTGCCAGAAAAATATACTCAGCTCTGTATATCTCCAGATAGTTTGAAGTGCATAGGGAGGAACTGGGAAGGGGAAACATTAGTCAGAAGGCAATCCAGGAGAACTAGCATAGCTGGCAGGTAGAATGTATCAGAATCAGACAAGTACACATGCAGCAGCCCAGCGCACTACTATAAACTATGCAAACACCCTACAGGCTGTTTTTAACACAAACTCTACACCACTGGTGAACACAGATGCGGGATTTTTAACTGGCAAAACTAAAAATGTTAGAGGCTGCTGCTGCTTTACTCCATCAATATGTGCTAGAAACTGAGGATGGTGAGGAGGAGAATGCTGATAACTGTCCCACAGTGTGGAGGAGGAGAAGAAGAGTGTACAGATCCAGGGTAACCTACCAGGGGCTACATGACCTAGAGATAGTGGAGCACTATAGGGTGGATGGGGACATTCTACAGCAAATCGTTGAGCTGTGCCAGCCATGCCTCACACACAGAACTAATAGAGGAGAACCCATCACAGTGGATACCAAGGTATGTCTAGGCTTAAGAATACTAGACACAGGTACCTTCCAAAGACCAACTGGGGATATTGTGGGGATCTCACAGGCATCAGCATCCAGGGTACTCCACCAGTTCCTGGATGCCATGAGCACATTTATTTCCCCACAACCCGTATGGCATTGACCAGAAGTATGCGTCTCTTCCAGTGTATAGCAGAATACCCTGATGTAGTTGGTGCTATAGACTGCATGCACAACCACATCAAAGAACCACCTGGTGAGCAGGGTAGGGTCTTCATAAACCACAAGAACTTCCCCTCCATCAACTACCAGGTCATGTGCGATGCCCAGGGCATTATCATGAATGTGTGTGTGCTGGCAGCCCTGGAACCTATCACAACTCCCACATCTGGCATTGCTCACAGCTGTATCAGGTGTTTGCCAATGGGGACATCCCATATGGCCATTTAGTGGGGGATGCTGGCTATGCACTGGAGCCGTGGCTGATGACACCCATCAGAAATGCACACACACACACCCAAACAAGAACACCATAATGAGCCATACACACAAACCAAGATCATTGTAGAGCATGTGTTTGGGATGCTCAAGTCACGGTTCCACTGCCTTGACATATCTGGTGGGGCCTTGCAGTACTCTCCAGCTACATGTACACACATGTTCATAGTATGTGCCATGCTACACAATATGATCCTGTGGAAACAGCTGCAGCAGGAACAGCACGGGGCATGGCCACACAGCCCCCCACCATTGCCAAGGCCAGCATAGGCACAGAGGGACTCAAGAGGATGAACATCCTGAGCCTGTCCCTTTAGGCAGAAGGAGGTGTGCCCAGTATGTCCAGGCCTTGGCAAAGAGGCAATGCATAGCACACACAATGACACTGTAGGGACCCTTGGACAGATACCGTTCTCTGACTCACACATACAGTAAAAGGGGTGCCAAACATGACACTACCTGTGCTTTACCATGTACAGGGAGCATACTACGTGAATCTGACATAGACAACCCTCCGGCACCATCCTCAGTACTGGCCCAGCAACAAGGTAAGTCACCCTTCCTATCAATTACTGAATGGAGTCGTATGTTCTCATACTCGTACGTATGATATGGATGCAAGCATGCAAGGGAATTGGGTGGCTGAATGGGATAGCAGCAGACAGCTGACAGCTATATGCGACAGCAGAAAATCCATAATGAATACTGGTGTCTACATACTAGGCAGCACTACAGAAGGTGACACCCCCCACCGCAGTACGCCATGGCCCAAATAACTGTGGGTGTCAATAGGTCACATACATGGATGTCAAAGAGGGTCATATACCCACCACCAGCATCACCCAGCAGGACAGGTGTAGATGACCATAAAGAAAGACTGGGCTAAAGCCCCCAAATGATGGCAATGGTGAACAGCCCCCCACCAGACCTACACAGACATACTACAACAGGTCTGGCAGTTGCATTCTAGTTCTGAAAGGTAAGAAGCCTGAAATTGAAATTTATGCCATTAAGATTTAACATGTGTACTTTACTGATATGCCTCCTTTCTGCATGACAGGTCACAATACAATATGCAATGGAAGCCAAAAAAGTAACCGAAATACCAGTACAGTCATTGCAAATGTTTAAAGTCTGCAGGTGTGCACCCCCCCCCCACAATCCCGTGTAGAAATGCAGTAACAGATGGCCAGAAGCACTCTCAAATGGCCTACAGTCATCTGGCAAAGGCCCATGCCTCACCCATAGTGCCAATGTATGGAATGTCAGGGGGTCCCAACTAACAATCTAACACAGTAAGCAGAAAACAAATGCAAGGCCATGTTGATAAATGCCAGTAGCATGCCTCCCCATGTCCTACTGCAAGGACTGTGAACAAGACCATAAATACTACTGGGATAAAGGCCCAACTATTGGGATACCTCTGAGATATTGCTCACATAATGTTAGGTGGATGACAGAATAACAGAGGGGGGTGTAGAAGCATGGATGTCATGGAGTGTGTGAAGTCTGAAACTCTAATGTCCACCCATACTACTCCCAACTGCAAACCCATGAATGAATAGCCAGAAATCCACGTGTAAACCACAATGGGAAGGTAAACTGACCAGATATAGGAGTCCTGCCTCTGGATAACCTGGGTGCATCTGTACAGCGGAGAGGTATGGTCTCAGCAGGATATGGCCATTCTGTGAAGTTGAGAAAAGCACAAGGAGGGGGAACCCCAGCCAGCATACTAACAAGGTGCTGCACCATTTACACAGAACCAGCAGTCTATTGTCTGTAGCGTCCCCTCCAAAACGGCAGGAGTGTCCCAGAATGTGTAGTCTATATGCCTCAGAATATTGGTCTCAATGGATTGACTACAGAAAAGCATTTGATAGTATCTTACATTCATGGATAAAAGGAGTGATTAAAAATGTATATGATACACTGACACTGATCAACTACATTACAGTAATCATGAAACAGTGGCAGACCACTTTGCAATTAAGCCATGATAAAGGACAAATTATTATTCGAGGGATTCCAATTCAAAGGAGGATATTCCAGGGTGAATCTGTGCCATCTCTGCTATTTTGCCTTGAACCTAAAACCATTAAGCTGTCTACTTAACAGCTTAGGCCATGGATATAATTTGGTTCCCAGAAAACAAGTGTAAAGACCTTCAAAAAACATAAAAGGCCATCCTGAGCAAGTGACTGGCTCCACACAACTGTGCTACATCCAATACAAATGCCAATAGTATCCAAAAAATACAAAGTCCGAAGGCAAGTAAAGCTGTTTATTAACATAAAATATACACAAGGTTAAGCGCTTTTGTCTCAAGCAGAGATGAGAGGAATGTGGAAGAAGGATACCCAGACAGTTCCAATAGGAGTAGGAGCAATGGATCTTATAACAAAATGAGTCTACAACCCTATTTAAATATGCTATTATTGGGCACATTGCAGGTGCTGCGAAGAGCACTTTTGGCTGACATCAAAGAGTGAAACATTACTAATTTCCTGAACTTTAATCATACTTTGACTTAGGAATGGGGTCCATTCCTGTTATGGTATTAGAAACTCAAAAGATTTGGAGAAATTATTTTCTTGCACACATGATGGTTAAAGTGTCCTTTACAACTGCTACTCTGGTCAGAACCAGGAGCCAGTTGACAGTCATGCATTCTGTCATGCATTCTGTCATTCTGTAAGCGGATAAACTAATGCATTTTGCTTGTTTGTAACTTTCAACAATTGTATGTTATGCTGTGAATTAACAAGAAAAATACGGAGCGCACATTCCAATCTAGATACTAAAATATTTAACTCGATGCCCTGCTGACATCATGTGCAAGGAGATTTCTAAGAAAACATGCACATTTCAGTTGCTATTGTAATTCTCTAATGAACAGATATGTGTATGAAGTAAAGCACAGGCTTTTGTCAAGTCATACACTAATGTATTTCTGTTGCCTTACATACACTAATGTCAAACGCTAAAGATCGATAATTGTTAATTGCCCACAGGCAGCTGTTTTCAGTTAGGTTTGTGGGGAAGCAAATGCAATAATTATACTTTTACTGCACTTTCTAAGTGTGCAAAAGCCAGCTCAAGGGAAAGCAAAAACTTTTTTTTTTTTCTGTAGAGAAGTGAATGGTTGCATTGAAATGGGTTTTTAGCATTCAAATAAGTTGATCATTTGCATATAAGTAAATGTGATAAAAGAGAGATTACGGGGAAAATTGTTTTTTATTATTATTATTATTATTATTATTTTTATGAATAGATAAGAGAGAAAAGTCAGTTCAGATCCTTGGGGGCAGAGTTTAAAACTCTACTATGTAAGATACAATTAACCAAAGCACTGCAGACCTTCATAAAAGAAAGTGTGGAAAATGTATTTAACAATGAGTTATTTACAGCTTTGAAAGCTGTTTTAGGTTTACAGATATATCCACTATTATTTGGTCTTTCATTATACCCGAGCAGAAACAATTGACAACTAGCAAATGACTTATTTCCTTGTTTCACTTGAAAGAAAGTTACTGTTTATCGTTTTTGCATTTAAGTTACCTGTAACACACTGCATTTAAGTTACCTGGCACTTGCTCACAAAGTCAGCACTAAAAATTAAAAGCACTACACCCTCAAAAACTCCCCTTGAGTACCTTGTTCCCCATAGGCCCTTTTTTTTCAATTATAAAGGAATTCCCAGTACTATTCTAGCATGTCCAAAGGTCAGTTTTCAATCTCCTCTCCGGTCCAGCAGGTGAATCTGGGAATCCTGAGGCAATGTTACAACTGCCTCATGTACACAGACAACCCTCTCCTCCTCCCAACAAATTCCAACACATGTGAGAGATGTAACCAAATAGCCAAACTGGAGGCTAAGCTCTCTCAACTCAGTACTGGCATAACCAGTCAGGAGGAGAAGGAAACCACACTCACTACAATTCCAGTCTCACATAGACCTACCACGACAGCAAACCAAACACATAAACACACAAAAACATATTCAGAGGCTCTAAATAAAAATCTGCCTAAGCAGCAGAGACCTCCAAAGCAGACACCCAAGCAACCGCTACCCCAAAACAAAACACATGCAACACATAGCTCACAAAGCCAGTGTGCCGAACAGTCACAGCCCTTAAGGCTAAACAACACACCTGATACACTTGTAATAGGTGACTATCATCAGGCACACTGACGTCCCACTCACCAGGCTGAACAAGGAGAAGGTCACGGTGAGCTGCCTGTAGGGCGCTAGGATCCACCACATAACACAAGCACTCAGGTCACTCCAAGGCAAGTACAAATATGACTCCGCCATTGTCCATGCTGGTGTGAATGACCAGAGATGTACCTCCCTGGACTACATGAAAAGAGACATAGAGGAGCTCTCTGAGCATGTAGCCCAGGCCGGTATGACCCTGACCTTGAGTAGCATCTTACCCTCACCAAGAATGATGCCACAATATGAAGACAAGATGATCAATTTCAACAACTGTCTTAAGTATTGGTGTCATTCAAAGGGGAACCAATGCCTGTCAGCCTGGGATGACATGCTCGACAAGCCACAATGCTTCGCTAGGGACGGCTTGCACCTGTCACCCCTGGGCTTTCAGATATTGGCAAAGGCTCTTGATACCCCCATAGTACCTTTTTTAGGCAAGGCTCAAAAATCAAACCCACCTCCATAGGTATCACAAGGGATACGAAACTAAGAGTAATGCTACTCAACGCCAGAAGTCTAAACCTCAAGATGCATGCACTCGAAACTCTCCTTAGAATGGAGAACATCGATATCTTGGCAGTAACAGAAACCTGGTTCAAGGCTCCCAAGAGCACCCCAGCACTACCAGGTTATACCTCATATCATGCTTTGCAGCCCCAAAACTTGGACCGAACCACAAAAGGAGGGGGAGTATCAATATTCGTCAAAGATACTCACACCTCCAGGTTGGTGGCACAGCACGAAGCATCAGAGACTATCCATGTGCAACTAACAGTGGGTAAAACTGCCTTCCAGTTTATAGCCTGCTACAGACAACCCTCCCAAACCCAGAAACCCCACTCAGCCTTCCTGAGAACACTGAAAAATATGAAGGTCCCTCCAAACACCATTATATTGGGCGACTTCAACTACCCAAACATAGACTGGGAGCATTACTCTAGCTCCAACACCCTAGCCCAAAGGTTCCTAGAATTTATAAACTCAAATACTATGGAACAACTTGTTACCACTCCCACAAGAGGGGAAAACATACTGGACCTGATCATCACCAGCATGGGGACTCTATGCTCCAGACGAGAAGTGTATCCCTCACTGGTAAGATCAGACCATAAACTAATCTCACTGGATATTCACATCCCGACCCCACCCCCTGCCCAGAAAACCACAGTGAAAAACTTCTCTAAAGCAAATTTCACACTCCTCAAAACCGAGGTGAAATCCTTCAAAGCCCTCAGGCCTGTGGAAAATACGGCCCAGACCACAGAATCCTTTATAAACGCATTCTATGAACACCTTCAGGAATGCATGGATCATGCAATCCCAAATAAAACCAAGACCCAGTCCTCCAAAGGCAGACGTCCTGTCTGGTGGACCCCAGCCATAAACAAACTATACAATAGAAGGAGGAAGTTACTACATGATAGAGCAAAATCCCAAAAAGGGAAGGCATCTCTGATCAGTATTAGCAAAAAACTACGGGCATTCATAAAATCGTCTAAGGCCAGCTTTGAGAGAAAAATTGCACAGGACACTAAGGATAATCACAAGGCTTTCTTTAGTTATGTTAGGAACCTGGGTGGGAATTCCCAGATATGCTCAGAATTAGTCCAAAATGACAAAAAATACACCGAACCCACAGACATTGCCAACATCCTAGCTGACAGGTTCAGCTCAAACCCCCCCCACCAAAAGGGCAAATATCTATCCCAGCAGAGTGCTGCCCCCCTGACATCTCAGATGCTCAGGTAAGAGCCGCCCTCTCCAAAGCAAAAAACACAGCATCAATGGGACCAGACGGTGTCCCGGGCTGCATCCTACATGAACTCCAAGAAGAGCTAAACCCAAACATAAAACTACTGTTCAATCCCAGCCTTACTACAGGATATGTGCCCAAAGAGTGGCGTACAGCAACAGTGGTCCCTCTCCATAAAGGTGGTGCTTCAACGGATCCTGGAAACTATTGCCCCATAAGCCTGACTAGCTTGGTCTGCAAAGCTATGGAAAAGATCATCATGGACCTCATAAATAAAGATATTGGGGACCTACAGACACTGGATCCTACCCAGTTCGGCTTTGTTAAGGGCAGATCCTGCCTCTTAAACCTGGTCGATTTCATTGAAACAGTCACCAAGGCCATTGACGAGGGGAAGGTGGTCCACACAGCCTATCTGGACCTCGCAAAAGCCTTCGATACAATACCCCACTCGGGCATTATAGATAAGCTCACCAGCTTAAATGTAAACCCCTATGTCACTAGATGGGTTGCAAACTGGCTCAAGGACAGAACCCACATGGTTAGAATTGCTGGAGCCATGTCAGACTCCAAACCAGTTACAAGTGGCGTCCCACAAGGCTCAGTCCTGGGACCTCTCTTGTTTGGTATATATTTCTCGGAGGTACAGGCCAACACAGAAGGACTGTGGCTGACCAAGTTCGCAGATGACTGCAAACTGGGTGTCATTATAGACTCTCCAGCCGACACAAGCATCCTCCAAAAGGGCCTCATAGAAACAGACAAGCCAGAGCCATGGCCTCAAGCTAAACACCAAAAAGTGTATAGTCATCCCCTTTGGCAAAAACAAAGTGCCCACAAATTACCACATAGGTGGTAATCCATTAAGTACAGAAGTAATTAGGGACCTGGGGACCCAAGTTGATAGCAATATCTCATCTGACAACCACGTGGCCAAAGTGGTTAGAAAAACATTTTATATAGCCCACCTAATCATGAAGGGATTCACATCTAGATCAGGGGAGGTCATCGTGCCTCTTTACTCATCCCTCATCAGGCCCATAATTGAGTACAATGCCCCTTTTGGGATGTACCTTACCAGACACATGCAGCAACTGGAAAGACCCCAAAAGTACCTCACCAAGAGGATCAAAGGGCTCAGACAGATGCCATATGCTGCCCGGTTAAAGAAACTCCAGCTCTACTCAATGGCATACCGCCTGCTCAGAGGCTATCTGTTCCTGACATATAAAGCCATGTCCAACCCGGAATTAATGGACATGCTGCACCTCAGAAAATCCAAATCCCATCGAGCTATGCGCTCGAGAGACTTGAACCTCAGCACTGAAATAAATAGGACATGCTGGAGGGACAGATTCATAACCCAGAGGCTCCCTTCACTCTGGAATAAAATCCCAGTCCAGGTTATGCAGAGTCCCTCATTGACTCTCTTCAAGAGGAATCTTGATGAGTGAATGGGAGATCGTAGGTTTACCCCGGTTATCACTTCTGGTGTCACTGTTAGACAGAGGCACAGTATACTAACCTCGAAAAAGGGCATAGCAAAATTAATTTAAAATGGGTGGCGAAAGCCAAACACACTCTGGCTAGGCTTATAAATGCCCTAGGGCAGATAGCCTAGTATGAACCTATGAACATCTGATAACATGCCATAAATCCATGTTGACCCTCAAATGAAAAGCAGTGAGCAGAAATGTTAAGAATTTGTTTGTTGGAATATAACTTTTTAATTATTTTTGCCAAGAAACAGGTATTGGCTATAATTTCATACTCTAAAACTGTATGCAGTGTACTTGTTTTAGGAAGACTGTTTATGTTGGCATCCTTCCAACTCTAAGTTATGACTCTAATAGCAATGGTAAAATTGTAGACATGAATAAGTATCTTTGGAATCCCTGTAGAGACATGTTCTGGGGTTTTCAGTACAAGTTTTTGAATAATTGCTCATATTTTACTACACTTTCTAATAAACTTTGCATTGATTTTTGTATCCATAGCTTTAAATTGAAATATTATGCTTTCTATTAGTCCATGGTTAGTTCTTTTGGTGTGGGAAGCAATATATTCTGCAGTAGAGATGATGGGGGCTGGAGTAGATGCTATAATCTGTTTAAGTCCATTAACTCAGTCTATGTCCATAGGAAGTATATTTCTATTAATTATCTTGACTCCTAATGTATAATTTATCATTTTTTTTATGATTTCCAAAACATTTTGGCTGGGCCAATGGAAAAAGTTGTCTATTTTCTTACAAAAATAGTTTTGTCTGCTTTAGTTTCTATTCTACAATTATTTACATGTTTACTAAAATTACTACTTTGACCAAAGTGTCACTTTTTCAAGCATGCCATGCCTTGTCTCTTTCACTGATTAATTATTTTAATTGTGAAAATAACCAATAGCAGTTATAGGAAAGAGCCTGTCTGGCACTGGAGTTGATACACAGCAATGCTTATAAAATAATATTGTAGGAATGCTGCCTGTTAGCTTGGGTTCTGGCAATGTAATTACTTTAGGGAACAGAGTTGTTTCTAAGGAATCAGAAAATTAGCATGATCACGATTAACAGAGAAACATGACCGATGTAAACAACCATTGGGATAGTACAGAATAATTATTACTTTAGTAAGGATATGTTGCAGAAATAATCTGTGAAGATTGTGTGTGATTTTGATGTCCAGTAATGTTGCTTCAGAATTGTTTGCGTTTGGTTTGGCCTGCTATGGTATTATAATAACTGTGTAATATTATGTAGTAAAAGATACCTATCCAGCTGAATTCTTATGCAGTATAACCGGGTAGTATTTAAGTCCATAAGAATACTGATGTTCTGTCCTTGCACAGTGCTTTCCTGTCATCAATGTGATCTCCACCTTGATGTGGGACAAAATTTAAAGCACCTTGATGAGCAATGTTATATCACTTCTAGTTTAAGTAGTACTATAATCAGTTTTGAGCAAATTCATCAGTGGTGTTCCTTTAGGTTTTAAAGAAGATTGCTGCACATTGATTGTGAGGCCAGCCTGTTGTAATGATATTTTTTCTGAGAAATGTTGAAAAGACATCCCTCATCAGTTTTCTTTTTAAAGCTGCATTACCATAACAGTAGATGTTCAAATTGATCATCATTGCAGTTAGCCTAAGCTATTTGAGAATCGCCCCCTGCACCAGCCAGCTTCTAAAAAAATGTAGGCACCTTTATCAAAGTCTAACTGCAATGAGTGCTGAATGTGTTCCCTATAAAAGGCAGATGGATCCCCAAATTACTTCTTAGAATTTTTTTTCTTTTTGCCCAGCACTGAGGCAAGAGCCCTGTATACTTGTTCTAGGAAATAAAGTAAAAGATAATTGTATATAAAAGGATGCAACTATGCCCACCATGGCAACTACAAACAGAGTAAGAGAAAAACTAGGGAGTTGTACAGCAGGACTTTTGCTGCAAAGGTGACCCATTACAATATCCACTATTAGGATAAGTTTATTTATACAACTGTATTCTGTAATTTGTTCATACATGGATCACCATTGCAGTAGCCTGAGCTGTTTGATGAATTCCCATACTTAGAAAGGAGTAACCAAATATATAAAAAAAAAAAAAAAAAAGACTCTAGGAACTCCTGGAGAATGATCCTAGCAAAACTTGTTCTGGACCTTGAACACATTTTGTATATTTTTGTAAAAGTGTGAAATTTGGCAGAGTTATTGCCTCTGGAATACTTATAGCTCACCTGTTTCCAGAAAGCTACCAAATAAGCCAATGCCATTGTGGAATGGGTAGTACCCTGCCTGGAAGAGGCTTACAGCGGTGAGTATAACAGAAGGTAATAACATGGGGCAGCCATGTAGAAATAGTTTAATCCTAGGTTGTCCTTTCCTCTTACCTGTATATGAGATGAACAGTAGTTCACCTTTCCTGAAACTTCAAGTTTTGTCTACCTTCTAGAAACTGAGGTAGGATTGACTTTTAAGTACTTGCAACTCAAATTTTCTCCTTGCAGATATATAGCACTTCACAAAACAGTCTTCCATGTTACGAACTTCAAATCAGCCTTGTGAGCTGGTTCAAGTGGATACAAAATAAATTTCTCAAGCAAAAAATGAGATCCCATGGAGAAACAATCTGTTTCCTTAGTGAGTTGCATGTTATACCACTTTCAGAAACTATTTAACATTAACGTTATACCACTTTCAGAGCTTATTTAACATTAATGTTATACACCTTTCAGAATCTATTTAATGTTAACGTTATACCGCTTTCAGAAACTATTTAACATTAACGTTATACCCCTTTCAGAAACTATTTAACATTAGCATTGCTTGAAAGAGGGAGATCTGAGACAGAAAAGCAGAAAATTCTGACTAGTGCATCGTGACAGAAGAATACAGCAAACCTTTGGACATTAACACAGAGAAATCAAGGACCACAAACATGCAGGACAAAAAAGTGTCTAGGTTCTTTTGGAGGCACCAAGTAGAAAACCTTTTCCACTTGTCCATATATGATTTTCTAGTAACAAGATTTTATTCTCCTTTAATACCTACTGCACCATCCTCAGATAAAAAGGTGTCTAAAGGTTATCAAGATTCTATCATCTGTGCCGTTAGCTGGAGAGTCTCCAGACTAGGGTGTATCAGACTGCACCTGTCTTGTGTGAGTAAATTCCGTGTATGAGGAAGCATGTGGTAATTGGAAATATTGAAAAAAAAAGAGAGAACTGTTGCTTCCTTGGCCAGAATCGAGTCATACTATAATTTTACGAGAGTCTTTCTGGATCCATTGAAAAACCCTGGTAATCAGTTGAAATGATGGTAAGGCATGCAGGAACATTCCTGTACATGGGAATGAGAAATGTTCTGTCTTCCAAGGCTGTCAACAAAGAATCCTTGAGGAAAATGACTTCAGTTGTCTGTTCTGTGAGGAAGCAAACAAATCTACTTCAGGTGTTCCTCACAGCTGGATCAGTTCTTGGGAAGAACTTATGATGAGGTTTCCCATTTGTGGGGTATAGCTGTTCCTCATGAGCTTGTATGGAGTAAGTTGGTTTTCTCTGATGTAACGTATGAAGGCTGAAGAGTCACATTAAGTTGAATTGCTACCTCCTCGTCTGTCCTAGCCAGTCTGTAAAGAGGGTAGGATCTGGTGCCCATATTTGTTTTTGTGCCACATAACTGTGGTTTTGTACACTTGCAAATGTCCTGCAGATAGATATGTTTCTGTGCCTTTAAAGCAGTGATGACAGCCAGTATCTCTTTCTTGTTTACATGCTTCTATACAGAGGTGTAGCATGCACAATTAGCACTCTGTGATGGTCCCACAACCTTGTGACATGCAAGCCATCCCCTCAGCCCTTCAAGTGAAAAGCAACAACAAAAAACAAGGGACTTCTGCTTACTGCAGACAGCAGATTAGCTCCCTACAGTACAGCAGCCAACTTATTCCTATAGTGGCTCAACCAATCTAGAGTCCCCAGCTCTTCAAGAGGAAAAAAAAAGTGCAAAACTGAAGTGCTTATCTGTACTGAAATTTTGGTACAGAAAGTGCACAACTAACCTCTCATTTGCACCCCCTAATGCTTTGCACCTGGGGCAATTGCTTCCTTCACCTTACCCTTGCTATGCTGCTGGTTCTGTGCATCTGCTGTGCCCCCAGAGCTTGCATTTTTACCCCTTTTGAAACTGCTGTCCACACTATCTTTGAACTAGTTGCAGTGACTGATGGGGAGTGGGTCAGAAGGGAATGGAACCCATGGACTGAAAGCTATCTGGGCTGTTCACCATCTGATCTCCCTCTTACATAGCCCATAAATGGAGTCTGAAACATGCAAGGGTGTAGATGCTGAGTCAAGACCAATCTCAATTATCACTGTATTTTCTTCATGTGTAGTCTTGCTAAGGGTAACAGTATTAACATCAATCGCATGTGCCAGAATCCTAAGAACTTCCCTAGGAGAAGTGTGGCTTAGGCTGCATAAACTGAAGAATTGTTGGAACATCTTCTTTGTCTGTGGGAATGCAGGCTCTTCTTAAGGCTACGACTGACAGACTTTGCAGGACAATTATTCTGCGAGATGGAATGGCAGAATATGTCTGCAAATTGATTTGAAACCTCAGAATGAGTAAAAGATCTTGAACAGTTGTTATGGATTCTTGAGAGCTGGAAAATAAGTCCAAGGTAAGACAAGCATCCATGCCCTGCATTCTGCAATAAGCAATGACTGTAGCCAGGGATTTTGTGAATAAACCTGGTACAGTAAAGGATTCAAAATGGTAAAACAGAAAACTGACAATGTGAGCCACTGTAAGTAAATGTTAAGAAATACCTTAAATGACTGGCAGTAGGAATGGGATGGAATGATTCCTTTACCTTTGGTTTTATCATGAAAGCTAGATGAGGAATTGAACTTATAAGATGTTGTTGGATGGCATCTTGAACTTCTGGATCTTGGCAAAAAATGTTTTACAGCAGAAATATTCAGTACTGGCCTTCAGGATCCTTCTAGTTTTGGAACCAGAGATATCTTTGAATAATAACCCTTGAATAGAAGATTGAGTGGCACTTTTTCTGTGACTCCCTGAGACAGCATGTTGTGCACAATTGGTGGAAAAAAGGAAATTTAGTTAGTTGGGCAAGGATGAATCCCTTGAAAGGGAAGAAAGGATTCATACTCTCTAGAATATCATTGACGGATTAGAGTCACAACCCAACTGTCTGAGACTAACACCATAATGGAAGAAGAAGTCTCATGGACATAGAAAGATTGCCAGGATAGGAAGTAGGGGATCCTGAAAATGCACTAGTCATGATGCCTGGGAGTCTGACCTTCAGAGTTTGATGCTTGTCCTTTATTTTTGATCTTTCTCTTCATTATTTTTTAATACGCTGAAAGTTGGCTGCTTGTTTGTCATTTTATTTATTTATTTTTTTGGAAAAGTAGGCTGAGAAGGAGGAAAGACTATGACTCAATGTAATACAGGAGAATTGCAACATCTGAGTAGCTCTTTGTATCACTTTTCTCCTTTCATCTCTCTTTTCCAATACTTCAGTTACAGAAGGGCAACACAGAGTCTCCTCACCTCAAGTGTAGATAAAAATAAAAGATTTAGCATCTTCATGAAGGTTTTGATTATGAAGCCAAGCAAGTTTCCTTAAGATTGCTCCCCAGCAGCAGCCCTAGAGGAAGAATCTGCTGCATCATAAACATCATTTTAAAATATGCTTTACATAGAAGTAGGAAGGTTAAACATTATCATATGCATGTTCTCAAAAGACACAAGCAGAAACTTTGACAAACTAGTATAAAGGTTCAAAATTGTAAAAGTTAAAGCTGATCGATTTCTTTCCCAGTTTGCCATTAGTAGTGATGACCTGTTTACTTGCAACACATTTAGGTAAAGAATGACTGCTGTAGCTGGTTTAGGAGTAGAAAACATGTGCTTATGTGTCTGAGGCACTTTATATAACCTTTCATACCTCTTAGGAGGTCAGAGATTACCCATCAAGGAGTCATGATGCAGTGAGAATAACATTCTCTAAAGTAGGTAATGCAGGATGGATAGGAAGCACTTTAAGGTATCTGAATCTGTAACATATCTTAATAAATTTTTTGAGCCAAAGGAATGTTCATTCTAATCCCACTGAAACGCCTATTTTATAATGTATAAAATGGCAAAGAAAGAAAGAATTTTTTTTTCAGCAGGGAAATCTGAAGCAACATTATTCTCATAATCAGAACAAGCATGAATAAACTGGAAAGAGTACAGCGGAAATATACTAAGGGCATCCATGGATGTGAAAATCTAAGTTATTATGAAATACTAAAATACCTGAACTTGTACAGTGTCTCTTACAGATATTTAAGAGGAGATCTTATTCAGGTATATAGGGCATTTAGGGACAACTACCTCTGGCAATGTTTGGGATTATCAAAAAGTACTAGAGAATCGTCAGACAACCTATGCAGGAGATTCTATAGGAATGAGAAGTGTACTAATTGGTTCTCTGACAGAGTAACTGATGCATGGAACAGACTACCAAATTACATTAAAGCAAGCACTAAGTTAGATATTTTTAAGAACAGCCTGGACATTTATTTTGGGAACAAGTGTTTTGGCATATTGATAAGCTAGAAGGGCTTTAATGCCCGTGCTTGAAACATTTGCATGTGTGTGTATGTAGAATGTGAACAAACTTCTGGAGTACAACCCTCCCCCTGTAGAGATCGCTCTTCTGACTAGAACATTCTATCAGAATGAGAAGGCACTATTATCCTTTTTCTACTAGTAATTTGACAAAATAAGGTAAAACAAAAAAATAAAAATCAGTTCATTGCCAAATCCCAGCAAATCTGCCCTGTCAGTAGAAATAGTAACATGACCCAGAAGTTTTTTTTCTCAGTAATCATATTCTCAGTTTACAATACCTAAACCTTAGTAACACTGACTCCTGCATTCACTCCCCATACATGCTAAGTGAGAAACCCTCACCAGCTCCTTCCACAGAGAAAGACAAAAGTATCTCTCCCTTGCTCACTAAGGGCATTTGTATACCAATAGAGGACATAGCTATCCCCTCATTTTGGTGGCTTGGAAAAAAGATGGATGGTCCAAGGAACAACAAGCAGTCTTTGCAGAGTCACTCACGTGTGGCTGTGACAGACTAACCATGAAGACTCATTTACATTTTTTTCTTTTTTTACATTTTGTATGATGAAGAAGGAAGAACTGCGGAGATACACTGATGTCCCATCGCTAAGCTGGGAAAGTGGATTGAAATGTGAGACAAAGTGGTTCTGTGGCAAGTAAACCACTGTAAATCCCCCAAAAGTACCATATCTTGTATCATGACAATACTTTAATAAAAATATGTTTTTAGTCCAAATACTAAACTTTTCCTTATAAAAAGTTAACACAAGCACCAACATAACAACATTGACAGTGCATTATCACCTCAACTCAGTGTGTTTTCTAATAAAAGTAAAACCTGATAGGAAAATTAAAATTTTAGTCATAAAAATAATAAAAGTATATGATTTTCCCTAAAACAGATTTATCTGTCCAACTATTATAGTATTACTAGCTGACTAACAAGATCATGGGGTCTATTGAAGAAGTTCTCACTTCAGCTGCAAAGAAGCTGTGAAGTAATTTGGTGCTCCAACTGCCTTTTATGGCTATGCAGTTTGCTGTACTGCAGAATTTTCATGTACATCTCTTGAATATGCTAACCCAGGGTTATGTGAGGTATGTTTCATGATAAGTAGTATCCCAAATTTTGCTTTTAATTTTATGTACAAATGGCTGCTGTTGTGCAATCTGTCCTTTAGCTGTCAGCATTTACTGATATTGCTTTATGATGATTGTGATTAAATAATGTACCTATACAAACCTGGATATGAATATATGAATGCAGTAATGGGGACAACATTGAGTTCGTATAATTTTAATGCCAATGTGGATAAAAGGTTACTACTAAAACGCATATTTCTTTTGCTAACTAACTCACTAATAATTGAGGGTATAAAACAATTTGATACTTTTAAATCTTTTTAGATTTTTCAAGGAGATATTTACTTCTGAATATTAATGTGTAAAGAAGGTAGTGCTAAAATACTATATATTGGAGGGCTGGACATCGTCTTTAGCAAACAGCTTTGGTTATTTATGACTGGTGTTCAAAAAATTGGGGGAGGAAGAGTCTTTTAGGTATAAATCAAATAATGAGCCTGTTGACTGAGGTGTGTGTGTGTGTGTGTGTGTGTGTGTGTGTGTGTGTGTGTGGGGGGGGGGGGACTGAATCAATATATAGCAAATACCCAATCCACATGCACAGAGACTGCATGTCTGGAGAGAAACAATTGCCTGACAGTCAGATGTAAGACTTTTAAGCTCAATAAATCATTACTTTAAAAACTGAAGTGGTAAATTACCTATATAATAGAACATGTACCACAAATCCAACACTATGGGCTAACTCTATTACAGGACCAGTCAGGCACAAAAAAAGTTACGTATAGCCTAAAAGTTAGCTAGACTTATACTACTTGTTATTGATAGATCTTACACACAAAAAGTAGTGTACTACTTTCAAAATGTAAATGGTTGGTTCTGTACTTAACAGCTGTCTGAATCTGCTCCATCACTCTGTTAAAAGGGTTACTAAATTTTCTGGGTCTATATTAAATCACCGACCGCTTAAAGAAGCATATGGTGATTGATCAACCCTATGTAGGCAAAAGCTTACAATGCCGAAATGTGAGAACAGCGATTTTTTTCCAAGGGAAAAAAATCACTGTTCCTACAAAAAATAAATAAATAAAACTCTATTTCAAACATTACATTAAGTGGGGGGCTTTGCCCCCCACACACCCCGATGTGGGGGGCTGCATCCCCCACAACCCCCTACTTAAATATACCAACTCCAGTACCGAAAATGGCAAAGTACAGAAGTGGCCAAGCAAATTCTTTCCCAGGGAAAGAATTTGCTTAACAGCCACTTCAATATTTTGCTTTTTCAGCCTTTTAAGTTCGACCAAGATGCATTCAAAAGAATGCATCTTCGGTCTTCTAATATAGACCCAATTTTCCAGATCCAGTGTCAGGCAAGTACTATTTGGCATAAATTGTCACAATAATGTGAAATACATCAGTTTGCTTACAGACAGCATCAAGCATACCATTCTCTCAAATTAAATTTAAATGCAATCTGAAAGTGAACTATCAGTAGAAAAAATATCTGGTTGCATAAGAAAGTTTTACTTTTATGAGGATGCTATCTAGTAGTCTTCTTTTTTTGTAATATTCTAAATCTGGCAGCTAAAATGTGGTAAAACCTAGAATTGTTTTAATATAGAAATTTAATTCTCAAAGAATTTTATGAGGGAACTTAGTGCAGTGATTGTTTTCCTGCGGTGACACTTGTGTTTGTAGAAACTGATGCTCCCAAAGCCTGACATGAACAAAGCCCTCCATAGCAGCTGTAAATATATTTCTCTATGGCAACTACAAGTAAAGATATTTGCCAAATCCTTGCCAGTAGGATTATAAATATAATTACTAGAATAATATTTCCTTTTCTACAAGACTTTGAAAAACACAACAGACTGTTTCACAAACGTAATGACAACTTGGATCAACATCTGAACATGTCGCAGACAGATAAATATAAATTGTATAATTATTGTGATAGTTACTCTAAAGGCACTCGGTTCTATTGTTTGAGACATAATTTGTACAATTTTGCATCATGTGAACAGTCCCCATGAATACATTTCTAAAGCCCAATGAATGTGTGACAACCCTGCAGTTGTTATTGTCACTAGTGGAATCATATCCGAGATGTTAACTCTCAGCAAACATATGAGAAAGGCTGCCTCCTCTGCCCACTGCTCTTTATAATAGCCACAAAGATCTATATATAGAACATGGGAAAAAATAATTGTCATATATTGGAATTGCTATACCTAAAGTAGGTACACGAATATCAAGACTGTTTGCTGATGATTGTGCATATGGATTACTCAGCCACAGAAAGGTATATTCAGTTTTCAGCAGTTTAGAACATTTTCTGAGCTTGTGATTAATATACATGAAATTCTGTTGTTCCCTCTTTCAGATATTGCAAGGGAGAAGCTGAATACACATTGTGATAGGAAATCTTATAAATGAATGTCACTGCTTGAGAATTGTATAACATTTGATTATAGAAAAATCACTGATGACCGTGGTAAATTATTTATTAGTCATTTATTTATCAAAGTGAGGATCTATCTTTTAATTAAGGTACAAATTATTAATATGCATATCCTACCAAAATACTACACCTCCCACACTTTTATTGATCTAATCACCTGTCAAAATATCAAACAATAATATCAGATTTCTATTAGTTGGGTCATACTGCAGGCTTAGCTGACAAAAGCTGCACAAGATGGAGTGGCATTGGCCTGCCTAATTTATACAGATATAATGAAGCTGCAGCTAAATTACTTGTTATGCTCAGATGTAACCCCAAACTTATACGGCTTAACATATAATCAGCCATTATAAGTGACCACCTGCAATCAAAATAAGTCTCAGGATGCAAACATGATCTGAGAACAAACCAAATAGGGAAAAAGCAATGCAAGTTAAGATATTAAAATGGGGCATGTCTAACAGCAAAACAATCTTATGGAAAAGAATACAGGATACAGATGAGGGTAAGACTGATAACAGTAATAACCATTGTGGAGACTGGATTACAGGAGGAAATAATGTTTTGTGAATACATGGGGCACTCATAAGAATAAAATGAAGGACTTCAGTACACTAAAATTAAAGATCCATAATGTTACACTACCCTTGTGGCACTATTTATAAAATGTACAACATAATTTCAAAATTTAGGGCTTCTGAATAACTTAAGGAACATCATATTCTAACACTAATTAGAAAGTGGAATGTCAATATAGAACATTACTGGGTAATATATGTATAACAATTAAATACTTCACATACAGTGACACTGAGTATACATGATTCTGTATTTCCTACAATATATTCCAGGTATACAAGATATCCCAGTATGGGGCCGCTTCCAAATCTTGAAAGCTCATAATCTTGAAATTAAAAATACTGAAGCCAAAATCTTGAAAGTTCAAAATACTGAAAACTCAAAATATTGAATTTCATAATATTGAAAAAAAAACTACAGGATACTAACGCTTACTATACTCCAGCAGAAGTACATAGAGAAAGAAATAAAAGACAAAGCATATTAGTTTACTTCAACTATTACCAGGGGGCAAGCCCTCCTGCACCACCCACACCCCCTGCAACTTAAATATATCAACCCCGAGACTGCACTTTACTACATTAAAAGATGAGTTATGTTGTGTAGCAAATAAAAAGGGAACATGACTAAGGTTACAACAGACAGCCATGAAGCACATAATGGTATGTTTGCCATTTTTTGTTCTGTGGAGTGCGATCATGGAGTTGATATATTTAAATAGCAGGGGCTGTGGAGGGCGCAGCCCCCCTGATTATAGTTATAGAATGTAATATGTTTTGTTATGTCATTGTGTTGGAATATTGTACGTGTTGGTGTACTCTGTTTTTTCAATATTATGAAATTCAGTATTTTGAGTTTTCAGTATTTTGAACTTTCAGGATTTTGGCTTCAGTATTTTGAATTTAAAGATTATGAGCTTTCAAGATTTAAAAGTGGACCCCTCAGTATATATAAATGCAACATGTTCATGTTAGTATAGCAGTGTCAGCATTTCTCCCTTCGATTATATGAATGAGACTGGGTAGGTTTAAACAAAGGCAGGCATTCTTTCCACTGCTGAGGCTGATTACATTCATATGATGTGGTCCTGTCCAGTGATACAATTCACCTGTTTGCAACAGAGGATCCATGGTGGGCCAAAATATTAATCCCTCCTTCCAGAATTGAATCAACCTGATTTTTGGTTATTAGGGATGCCCTACTCTGACATTAATTGAAATTGTTTTCTATATAGATGACTTAGGTAATCTGCCTGCTATTTGTTGGTTTGCATTTTACACATTGGAGTTCAAATCCACTTGAACAGCAAAGCTTATTTCTACAACTCATTAGTAAGTATATTGCTTGTACACCTTCTGGAGTCAATATTAATGGTTGAAATTGATGGTAGATAATCTTCGTATACACTGTCCCTACCAATAATAAGTGCTTCATCTAATAACATAGTAAGGGATTGTTTTTTTATGTACTTAAGATTTCAATTTTCAATGGAGTGTTTCTTCCCAGGACTCTGCTGAAAATTGGCTTAGTTCCAAGCTGGACTTTCCCAGTAAACAAATGTTAAATAAAATAAAAATAAATAAATACATTTAACAGAGAATTTAGACACATTAGTTAAGGGATAGTTGTTTTTTTCCTCTTTATGGAATTCAGTTATTTTTCTCTGTAATACATTTTCTACTGGATATAAATCAGTGCTCTATCTGTGTCAGTGATTCAGGGATGATTCTACAAATATTACATTGACTGGACATTCATTTGACGCTTAGGTTACCAGGATGACACTGCTTTTTTTAGTTCAATAAATTTATAGATTTGGTTTCTTGTGCTGAACAATATCTTAATATTTCATTACAATTCTGTGATCTGTATTTTTAATCAGATAATAATTGTCCATTTTATACTTTTCTTTGACTACAAGCCTAACATGCAAGTATTGTCTGTAACTCAGGAAACACTACTAATTTTGTATGAGTTTCCTTTCACTTAATTTTGTTAGAATCTGATTTTAATCAGTAATACTAGTACAAAAAATCCACAAAAGTCAAAAGGTAACTGAACAGTACACCTTCAAAATGTGCATCCTTGAAATATGCTGACATTGGAGCAGCTACATAACTAATTAAACATCGGACCATTTGGGATAAGCACAGTCCATAGACAAATCAAGATGAATTCAAACAACTGGTTAACATGTAAACACTGGTCTTGTAGGTGAGCGAGGAGAGGGAAAAGAACCAATTACCACTTTCATATTTCGAAATGAAGTCACTGAAAAGTGTGCTACTTATTATTAATAAAACATGCACAAATTCTCTCTACTTTAGTCAAATTTAAGACAGTTAGTCCCCTTAAAGAGTATAATCTATTTTGCCTTAAAGTCATGAATTCTGACTGCATCTGATCTTTCTCATGACTGAAATGAGAACGACATTAACAGAGTCAGAGATCAAATGTGACCCTGTGGAACTTGAACAGTGTTGGGAAGATTAATGGTGTGGATGCTGTGGCAGAGCTTGAAGTCTGGCAGATCAGTGGATAGAAAATATACACTGTTCACAAGCTGTCTCCCCTGGTCTAGGGTTTGATGCCCACAGCATGCATCTGCCTACTATGTAATTCTGAGCAAGTTATTTAACCAAACATTGAGTGCTCTGGGATAGTTTGCTCAGTATTT
Organism: Protopterus annectens; assembly: GCF_019279795.1. Taxonomy (NCBI): domain Eukaryota; kingdom Metazoa; phylum Chordata; order Ceratodontiformes; family Protopteridae; genus Protopterus; species Protopterus annectens. The sequence continues at coordinate 812,726,081 of NC_056749.1, read as the reverse complement.
TCCCTGACTGCGTATCTGCTAACTACCTATGAACCTAAACATTAATGCTATGTTTGAATAGATACAAACTTGTATTTTGCTGCAGTGGATTGAGATGATGAGCCTATGAGCTGTTCAAAGCTGTTTCTTTCCTAGGTTTGCTTTCTACAGCCTCCATCTGCATTCTATATATCTCTGAGCAAGTTGCTGGACTAGAAAGGCAGTGCTCTGGAGCTTTTTTGTGATGAGATGGTCTCCTCAGTGGTCTTCTTGACTGTATGCTTGCGAGCTAGCTGTGAACCTGAAGTTTAAATCTTTGTTTAAAAAGATACAAACTAAGGCATGATAATAAGAATTAAAAGAATAAAAGAACATGTGAGAGACATCAGAAATAATAAAATAATAAGTCCACTTGCAGAACATTGCAATAAAAAACATGGGGGGAGAATTTATGAATTTACAAGTTTCTGTTTTAGAACAAATTAATTCTGGTTATTTAAGTGAAAATAGAATAAAATATCTCCTTAGGAAAAAAGAATCAATTATCATATTAAAATACAATACATGACAACCCTAGGACTTAATAAAGAATGTCACTGGAGACGTTTTATGTAGGATTGTTACTTTAAAAGTATGAATTTTTAACTTAAATTGATTGCACCTTTTTAGGTGAGTGATTAATAGATTAATTGATTTTGTTTTATATAAAAATGAATGGTTTTTTTACACACAAAGTACTCTGAAAAGGCTGTTTTAGCCAACATGCTAAGATAGATTATTGTGTTGCTGTTCGTTGTATTTTACAAGAAAGATTGGTTTGCTGCTATTTATTTTATCTTTTGGACACTGCTTGAAACTTATTCTGCTGCTATCCAGTATCTGGTGACAATCATTTTGCTGCTATTTGCTCAACTAAGAAATGTTAGTCAATAAACGGAACTGAATCTTAAATCCAGGAGTGTGGAGTTTTCTGGTTCCTGTGGTTAATTTTTGGTTTTGTACATGAGTGGTTTACATAGTTTTCCATGACCAGTGACTCCTTCACCTCCTTACCCCGCATTTTCCAGGAAGTGGGGATGGATCTTTTACAAAGGAAAGGAGAAATTAATGTGCAACAGGGGACTAAAACAGTGGTAAATCCTGATGCAGAAAATGTGAATGTTTCTGTAAGTAATTCATTGGATATACAATCTAGTATTTTTAACAAATCGGACAAGAATAGAACTTCTATTACTTCTAATTTGTTTGCTGTGGTGGGGAAACAGATAGAATTGTCAACCTTGCCAGCAGTACAAAAACTCTGCAACCAAATAGAGAAATTGATATTTAAAGAAACAGACGTATTTTATAATATATATATAGCTTACAAAGGTATCAAGAACTTAAAATTACACCCAGAGGTCTCCGAGCTTTTAAAAGTCCATCTACCCCTTCCAAATTAACAGATGAGCAGGACTGCTTATTCCATGATAGATGGATAGCGGCAGCTCATCATTGCAGTAATGAATGGGTTGCGATCCTGACAGAAAGGGACATGTTAAAAAGAAACCTACTTAAAGAAGAAACTAAAAAGCTATATGTAGAAGTAGTTAAACAAACATCCAATACTGCTCTTGAGACTTTTCTGGGCAGTATAAATGAAAAACTTTCATCCTATGAGAAAGAATTACTGAATCGTAAAAAAACAAAACTTCAAAGAGATTTGTGGGATTATGATAGAAAGAAGACTTTCCAGTTATCCACCAATCAGCAATCTCCACATAATTGCGTAAGGTTTCAAAAAGATCAGGAAGTGATGGGGAGCAATCCAGCTATTTTATGTCGGGCAAAAGTGCGGTGTCCTCAATGGATGAAGGCAAGGAAGTTACCAGTTCCAAAAGAAGGGGATTCTTTTTGTAAAACATTCAGAGAACAGACAGGGTCAAAGAACACAGCCAAAAAACGTACCTGGTTTGGACATGGTGCAAATAGGGAACAAAACTATGGACCATACAACAAATGTAATAATTGGACACATTAATAAAGTACAAACAACTAATATTGACTCTTATGTAGTAAATTTATTGGGTTATATGTTAAATAACATTGAGGTATCTGTACTACAAAGGCGCTTGAAATTTATACCGACAGTTAAAATACGATATTTATACCGACAGTTAAAATGTGATATTTTCAAATTAGTATGCAAGATGTATATTAAAGAGCATTTTTTTAACCTAGTTAAAGTTGAAAATAATATGTTAAATGAAGTCACGGATTTGTCTACAGATTGTAGCTTTTACTCTTGTGAGTCTGAAATGGAGAGCAATGCATATAGCAAATTGTATACAAGTAAAATAAAAGTGAAAAGCACATTTATGCTGCCATTTAGAAATGAAAAAAATTCACGGTTTCAAACAGCAGTGAATTTAACATTAGATAAAGAAATGCATGATTTTAACAAAGAAAAGAAATTGTATAATTTAACCAAGCAAAAATGGTTAACATTGAAACAACTTAGTGAAAATAGCCACTTAATTTTTAAACCTTCGGATAAAGGGGGAAAATTAGTGATTATGAAAACTGTGGATTACTATAAAATGTGTATGGAACATTTGGGGAATGAGGACGTTTATTGCACAGTTAATGAGGAAAAATATTTTCAAGCCACTACTGAGTATAAACAATTATTAAATAAAGGAGTGTGCTTGAATTATTTTTCCAAATCAGATGTCACTGCTAAATTTTCTAGCAAGGAAAGTACAATGGCTAGATTTTACTGTGTTCCTAAGATACACAAAAATATGATACACCCCCCCCCCCAGGTCGACCTATAGTTTCAGCTAGTGGCTATTTTACACAATTTGGGTTGTTTAGTACATGAATGTTTATTAAAAGAAGTTGTGAAATTGCCTTCATACATTAAAGATTCATTATGATTTATTAAGAAAATTGGAAAATATATATTGGGACAAAGATATGTATTTCCTTGTACTAAATGCCACTAGTTTATATACAAGTATACAACAAAATCTAGGTATGGAGGTATTAAGTTATTTTATGGGGGACAACCCTAAAGTACAATATATAAAAGAACTGGTATATTTTTGCTTGGTGAATAATATTTTTTGAATTTGATGACATATTATACCAACAGTTATAAGGTACAGCCATGGGGGCGTTTTTTGCCCTAATGTATGCAAATTTGTTTATGGGCCTTGTGGAATTTAGTCATACATATAGAAGTGAATTTTATAGAAATTTTGTGACAAGATACTTTAGATTCATAGATGACCTTATATTCATTTGTAAATGGGGAAGAAATTAAGTAGGCACATTTATTAACTATATGAATAACAATAGATTTCAACTAAAATATGATGGATTACAGAAAGGCACAAGGGTAAATTATCTGGACTTGACCTTAGAAGGGTTATGTGATGGAAGAATAAAAACTCAAATTTATATAAAGTTTTAGCAGCCCAATCACATGTTCCATGCATCAAGCTGCCATCCAACACATACTCTAACATCTATACCTTATGGAGAGATCCTTAGGATCAAGAGATGGTGTAGTGATATGCAGGATGCTAAAAGAGAGGCTATGAAAGTAGTAGATATGTTTTTAGATAGAGGGTATGCAGAAAAAACTGTGTAAGATAGTTACATGAGAATATTTGGATATAAAAGACAGATTCCAGAAATAAGAGTTTTGGTAATGAATGTATGGAAATAGAAAAGGGATGGGATCTGGAACAAACAATATTTTTTGTATCTAAATACACTATATTTTCAAAAAAGTTACAAAAACTGCTTGAAGATTTCTGGAATGTCACTAGAAGAAAAGTTTCTTCACTTTTGGAAATTCAACTTAAATTCTCATATCAAAGGGGCCGGAGTTTAAAGAACCTCTTAGTGCATAGTACCTGTAAAAGACTTAAGGAAATAATAACAAACATGAAATTGGAAATAGGTACTATAGCATGTGGTAAATGTACAATATGCCAATATAGAACAAGGACATTTGATTAGATTAATGGTAGAACATTTCAAACTAAAGGAAACTACACTTGCAAAAGGGTAGGTGTAATTTATGCTATTAAGTGTGGATGTAGTAAGTTTGATATTGGTGAAACGAAAAGAAGTCTGGGAGAAAAAATAAAAAAATATGTGAGACATCAGAAATAATAAAATAATAAGTCCACTTGCAGAACATTGCAATAAAAAACATGGGGGAGAATTTATGAATTTACAAGTTTCTGTTTTAGAACAAATTAATTCTGGTTATTTAAGTGAAAATAGAATAAAATATCTCCTTAGGAAAAAAGAATCAATTATCATATTAAAATATTATACATGACAACCCTAGGACTTAATAAAGAATGTCATTGGAGAAGTTTTATATAGGATTGCTACTTTAAAAGTATGAATTTTTAACTTAATTGATTGCACCTTTTTAGGTGAGTGATTAATAGATTAATTGATTTTGTTTTATATAAAAAGGAATGTTTTTTTTACACACAAAGTACTCTGAAAAGGCTGTTTTAGCAGAGGTGCTAAGAGAGATTATTCTGTTGCTGTTCAATCTTTCTTGTAAAATACAACGGTTTGCTGCTATTTATTGTATCTTTTGGACACTGCTTGAACATTTTTCTGCTGTTATCCAGTATCTGGTGACAATCATTTTGCTGATATTGTGCTGCTATTTGCTCAAAGAACTGTCAATCAACAAATGGAACTGAATCTTAAATCCAGGAGTGTGGAGTTTTCTGGTTCCTGTGGTTCATTTTTGGTTTTGTACGTGAGTGGTTTATAAAGAATTAAAATATAGCTTGGCCGGTGGGGCGTGGCCAAGATGGCGACCTGATAACAGCACTTTCTCACAGCTATCTTTCCTCGATAATAATTCTGATAGGAATTTTGAGAAAAAAACAACAATAAGAAGATATTTTCGCTAGTAACCACTTTCTAATACCCAGAGACATCATCAGAACAATTTTTATCAACTTTCATTGGAAAATTCCTGTCAAATTAATTACTAGAAAATCAACAGCAGCATCAGCTACTCAGAATGAGCCATCTCAGGAATCCACCTCAGGACCCAACATTCAAAAAGGATTTACATTCACTTATTTTAAATATTCAGGAGTTGACAACAAAAATAGATAAGATGGATAATAAATTGGACTCTTTTAAAGAAAAATGTACTGAACAACTTGAACAACTTCAGGAAATGTTCACACAACAGAAATGTCAAATTTCTGTCATTGAACAGTCCTTAAATGACATCGATTCCAGACTCCTGCAAGAACAACAAACTGAATTTTTACTGCAACAAAATACACATCTTCTGAAGAAAATAGAGGACATGGAAAACAGAATGAGAAGAAATAATATCCAAATATATGGTCTCCCAGAAAAAGCAGAAGGGGATAATATAATAAACTTTCTTACTACCTGGATCCCAAATGTATTAAAATTACCGGAAGCCCTTTCTTTTGGAATAGAACGTGCACACAGGTCATTGTCAACTTCAGGAAATGCATCTTTAATCAAAAACAAACCAAGATCAATAATTGTTAAACTTTTCTCCACACAAGACAAGGAACTCATCCTCAAAAATGCTTGGATGAACTCACCCATTAAATATAATGATGTGTTAATTAGATTTGACAATGATTACTCTGCAAAAGTGGTTTTCAAAAGAAAATAATTCATGCCAATAATAAAAATCTTGAAAAAGAAACAACTGAAGACCCATCTTTTGTTTCCAGCAAGACTTCGTATATTCCTTCCAGTGGGAATAAAAATATTTGAAACAGTGGATTCAGCAATAAAATATCTCACTACAAACAACATTTTAACACAGGACGAATCTATGGATTGGACAAATAGTACACCAAAAAGAAATGCAGAAGTAAACAACTGGAAGACTGTTGAACAGAAAAAAAAAAAACAAAAGGACAAATAACTTATATGTTACATGTACCACAAAACTTTAAACATTGTCACAAAAACTAACAAGAAATCTTCCAGTCATTAATCACAGTAATATATCAGGTACAGTTTCTATTTATTTTCTCTCACTTAAAATCTAGAATAAATATAAACTGGGTAAATTAACATTATCATTTAGGTCTATCCAATCATATTTGAAACTTGATAACAATGTTTTTCTTTTTCTATGTCTCTGATTTAATCATCAACAAACAAAATGTATATAGCAATATGTTCAAGATATATGCACATGGATTAACCAGATATAACCATTTCACCATATATTTAACTATACTAGCAATTTGTTATATAATCTTTGAATGCATCATTCATATAATATGTCTAATCTAAGTTTTCTGATTGGGGCAGGGAGGGGAGCAGGACAAATGTATTTTTTGTAAAATGATATATTTATGTTAAATGAGTTGCATAGTTAAAGTACTTAATCCATTAATGCTGTCGTAATGATTTGCTTTACTGAGATAGAAAGACAGCTTGGGTGTGCGCACATGTCTGGTTGTATGGATTATGATGTCATAGCATCCCAGTACACCTCATGGACTCTTATTGTGTTTTTAACGTATATATACAAAGCTTCCTTACTGGAAGGGGGGATAATGCTGTGTTTATTGAAGATGTTTGAACTGTGTTGCAGCTATGCAGTAGAAAAATATTTTCACGAGCGATACTTTGAAAGATAAGAAAAATCTTCACTACTTTTCCTGCTCTGTTCACGAGACAGCAATTTCAAATATGCATACAAGTAATATATAAAGGTTGTAATTTTCACTGTAACCACTTTGTGATTGTCTTTGACGCCCTTTAAATAATATGTAAATGCAATATCATTAGGCAAGGAAGTAAATCTCAAAACAAGCACATCTTAAAACTCTTCGACTAGAAGAAGGAAAATAATCTGTATATAGAAGATGATTGAGTTGTGCTGGATGGTTATAGTTAGTTAAGAGTTTAAACCCTTGCATGCTATCACAGTAAATTATTCTACACTACTAGAATGTCATATTGAATCTTTTATAAGAAGTAAAGCATTTGGTGCTGTTTGTTTTACTAGCAGGTGTCATGTAGTATGTCTCACATATAACATAGGAATGTCTTGCATATAAATCTGATAAATATATGCAAAAATAAATATTACCACGAGCGATGCCTTGAAAATCAAGAAAAATCTTCACTACTTTTCCCGCCCTGTCCATGAGACAGTAGCCTTAAATACACACGCAAGCAAAACCCAAATATTTTATGTCTCATTGCGAGCACTTCGTGCTTGCGTATAATGTCCGTTGAATAAAACGTAATTGCAGCATTCCTGGACAAGGAAGTAAATCCCAAAACTATCACTATTTAAAGTGCTAGTGCACCTGAATTACAAAGCTACATGTCGACCCTTTAGTGTTACTGATTATTACTAAACATTTAACACACCTAAACTAAATAAAATAAAATATTATTAGATTCAGTAAACAGACACCAAACAAATTTTCTAATAGGTTCTTTATATACTAACAGAAATAGCAACCTACGCATAGTTATTGTTAGAAAAAAGTTAAATATTGTTAGATATACAGAAAGGCAATACTCTATACATAGTTATATACATTAATATTAAGAATTTCTAATATGAGAATAGCTGTGTGGGTTCATAGATTGCTATGAGAATATCGACCCTGGGGCTTGTATAAGTCTAGTCATTGCAGTTCTCTGGCTATTTCTTTCCATAATGCTTGCTTATCTGGACACCTGTTTGCCGGGGTGACTGTTACGATCCCCAGGGTGATTTTCCTCTCTCCCGTCCAGTCATCGGGGTTCTTTTCTGGAGTCTGGCCAGTCTGTAGGTTGGGAACCTCTCTCTCCACTATGTTTTACTTCAATATTTTGAATCTTAAAATATGTAAAGACTATTATATATAAGTTTATGTATATATATGTACATATATTGTCATATAAGCCAACACAATTTTAGTAAAGAGTTCTGGAATATGACTTGGAAAACTACTTTCTCAAAAGTTAAAGAATAATAAATTTAATTATTTCATAAAGAGTGAGGAAGAAAAATGGAAATATTCACACAACTATAGAATAAATAATATTCTTTTCGCACTGATATGACATGATAGAGACTCTAGAGGTGGAAAATTACCCTAAACAAATTGCCAGTATAATGAAACTACAATCTAAAAAGAACATAGGTATTATGAGAATTTAACCAAAATAATTAATTAACAAGGTATTGGAGTCTTTGCAATGTGAATTAAAGCAAATGTGTCATGTTGGATTGATATGTGAATTCCTTTACTAAGATGAAACAAATATTGTTAAATGTAATTGGAAAATTGTTTTTGTAACTCTGATTATAAGAAACTCTGCAAGTAAGATTTAACAAGTATAAGCAGGTTATTGATGTATAAATATTATTGCTTTCACACGAATTTGCATATAATTGTCTATTAGCTGATCATATTAACTCGTTAATATATGTAAATAGTGACATACTAAGCATGAGGTTAAGAGAGATTAGTTTAAACATTAGTCAGTCACAGATTTAAAAGGTTTGTGTGGGTACTTGTGTTACTCATGCAAAGAGGTATATTACCTCATAAAGATAGGAAAAGGTGTAATAAATTAAAATTAGTTAAATTAGAAGTTTCATTGTTTTCTTATACTGTTTTGGTGTCTACAGAAGAAAAGCAGATCTTCTATGTAAACAATAGTGTAAATTATACATATAATGCAAACCAAGAGTTAAATCTATGTATATCAACTGTCATACAAATAAATCATAAACCAACACATGAAATATCTATCTATAAATGTTAATGGATTAAATAATAATATCAAATGGAGAAGTCTATATAAATACATAAATCTACACAATCCACAAATAGTATTTCTTCAGGAGACACATCTATTAGATAAAGATATAAACAATCTTAATATTAATAACTACACAGTATTAGTAAGTTCTCAATACAAACAAATGAAGAGAGGAGTAGCCATATTAATGCATAATACAATTATTTCCCCTAGAATAATTAACACTTATCAAGACACACCTGGTATGTTTTGCTTAGTAAATATAGAGTTAAATAGGAAAATATACACTTTAGTTAACCTATATTGGATACCAGGACTTGGTGTAGGAACAGTAAAACATCATATTGAAGAAATATTACATTTAACTAAAGGTAGTCTAATAATGGCAGGAGACTAAAACTGTATAATAGATGACAAAGATACAGATTCAAAAAGTAAAAGAAGAAAGTTACCTATATCAAAGACACTTTCGAAGTTTACAGACACAATCTCCATAAAAGATATAAATGAATTTGCTGACCCAGACTGATTAATTTACACTTTTTACTCACATAGATATAAGACTAGTTCCAGAATTGACAGGATATACATATCCAATGATCTAGTAACAAAAATAAGTAATTTCAAAATAATAAACTGTCCATTATCAGATTATAATGCTCTGGTTTTTGAAATGGAGCTTATGCATATAAATAAAAATCCCATAACGAGAATACCTTCATATGTTACAAAATTAACAGACTTTAAAGAATTTTTTGAAGGTGAAATAAAAACTTTCCTTAAACTAAATACCACAGAGAACATTTCAGAAATATATATCTGGGACTCCTTAAAAGCATATATATATGGAAAAGCACTATCCTGGTATATTAATAAAAGAAAAATATGGAATAAAGACATGCTAGAATTACAAAAGAAAGCCGATAAATTAAAACTAGAAATTCAAGAAGGTTTAATTCAAGAATTACTACAAATTAGCAACAAATATGCGGAAATTTTACATCACAAGACAATGATTAACCTGGAAAAGATAAAATTAAATTCCTATTGAACAAATCCAGCACATTAGAGGCAACTAGCTAATAGAACAAAAAATAAATAAATAAAATCTAAGCAAATAAAAGAATTATATATCCCTAATACAAAGAAAAAAAAAGTCACGGATCTAAATAATATATTAGAAGCCTTTAGATTACAATACAATTATGATAACCTTTCAAGCATTCATGAAAAACCTGACAAATATATAAAAAATTATCTTAAAAACAAAATTCTTACTAGATTAACACATGAGCAAATTGACACTATAAGCAAACCAATTACTATGACAGAACTAAAATCACAGATTAAAAAGCTTAAATTAAATAAAGCACCTGGCCCTGATAATATAATATCAGAAATATATAAAGTAATACCTAATCAAGCTATATCTTTACTCTTAAAAGTATACTCCATAGTTAATCAAAATATAATTATACCACCTTCATGGAAATATTCATTGATATCACCAATAATTAAATCAGACAAAGATGAGAAACAATGTTCGTCATATAGACCAATATCCTTATTAAACATCGATTATAAAATGTTCATGGCAATATATGCTGACAGAATTAAACACATTCTTCCCATGCTAATACATGATGACCAGACAGGATTTATCAAAAGAAGAAATACATATGATAATCTTAAAATAATTTTGTCATTGATAGATTATAGTAAACATGCAAACTTGGATTTAAATATAATATACTTAGATATTAATAAAGCATTTGATTCCGTTAACTGGAATTTCCTTATACTAGTCCTACAAGAGTATAATTGTCCTACATCATCTATCGCCCTTATTCAGTCACTAAGACTCCATAGCATATGTTAAATTAGGTTCATATAGATCTGGTCCCATACCAATCAAAAAAGGAACTAAACAAGGCTGTCCCCTATCACCACTATTATTTGCATTACTTATAGAACCATTTGCAAATCAGATAAGATCAAATAGTAATATTAAAGGCATCTACATCAACAAAAAATTATTTGCAGACGATATATTTCTTACCCTATCAGACACTAATGCATCTTTACAGGATTTGTTTAAAGAAATAAATAATTTTCAAACTATTTTAGGTTTACAGTTCAATGAAAACAAAACAAAAAATATGTCATGTAATACTAAAAAGAAACATATAAACAAAAAAAAAATTCCAAATACATAGCAGAGGATAATAAAATAGTATATTTAGGCATAGATCTACTTGAAGACTTAACTGACTCACTTATATATAATTATAATAAAACACTAGATAAAATAGTCAAAGAAATAAAAATCCACTATTTATTCCAGCACAAAAACAGGTAAGCGCTTGGAGCTTCATCAGACCTTTACAAACAGGTCTGATGAAGCTCCAACTAGATAAAATAGAGCAAGCGATATCTACCTGGAACAAATATATGTTTACAATGGGAGACAGATTTATACCTTATTAAATCAATTATTTTTCCTAAAATATTATATCTAATACAAAGTTTTTCACTGCCACCTCCCAAGTATATCACTCAGAGATATAATAAACTAATATTACATTTTTTATGGTTCCCAAACAAACCCCGAATTGGTTTAGATAAACATTTACCAAACTGGGAAGATGGAGGAATTAATTTACCTGATATTGAGATATATATTATGTCCTCTGTTGTTAAAAATATAACCTTATGGTTAAATGCTCACTACAAACCTATATGGAAACAAGTACATGAACAGGTCTATACTGAACTTAGTCATAACAACAGATCAGATCATTTAACTATAATACCATTTCCTTTAGTTTGGATGTTAAAAGATTATCTAGAAGGCAAAAATAAAAATAATAAACTGCCATCCAAATATATGAACATCACACTAACAACATTTAAATTGTTCATAAACAAAGTCCCAAATATTAATTCATGTTTTTTTCTGATCTTTCCTATAGCCTTCACACTCACTATCCTTGATACATACCAAATTCAGAAAATGAATATGCTCAAGACAGGCTCAATAAGCTACTGGCATCAGCTGGTAGAACAAGAGGAAATATTAACTAAAGATCAGATAACCAGAAAATATAATATAAATAATGACTCATGGCTACTTTTGCAAAATCTAAGACAATATCTTATAGACAGAATTGGACAAATGCAAGATACAGTTAGACATACTGTCCCAAAATGTATTGATTACATTATTATAATTAATAATCAACCTTATCAAGGTGCAGGATATCTATCTAACATTTACAAAAAAATTAAAACAACAAAAATATACCAAATAGACACCTACTGGAATTATTATACACAGATAAATAATCACCCTCCTAATGAAAAGGGAAAAAAAAGATTATCTTAAAATCTTCCAAGAAGTCATCATTATCAATAAACTTGCAGTTATTCACATGGAGATATTTGAATGGAAGTTTTTATACACCACATAAATTATCTAAGTTGTATGCAAGTGAAGATCTATGTTGGAGATGTCAGACTAAAATAAGAGCAGACTGGCAACATATTTTTTACGAATGTAAGTGTCTTACTTTGTATATTGAATAATATTATTTTTTAGACTGTTTTTAATGATAATTATCAATTATCAAAATCTATGATTTTATTCAACTCTCCTGTTCCCGATTGTGAGCCAAAAAAAGATTTTCAAATCGTATGGACTTTAATGGCAGCAGCTCGCAAAATCATCACCATTCACTGGAAAAGTGAGATTCCTCCTACATTTAATGAATTTAAAAATTTAGTTAGAATAGTTGGACAAATGGAAATATCTACTCTAAAGAACAGAACTACCAGACTTACAACTTTATACAACTCTTGGATGAAAGTACTAGAAATAATTGAGAAAATGGACAAAGATATATGAACTTATATATCATACTCCAGGTTACACCTTAAACTTATTTATGGCTTTCTTCTTAATACATAGTTATATAATGTTTTTAAAGTTTATAGGTTTTACAATTGTATATATATCATTTTTGTTTTTGATTTCATGTAATATTTGACAAATTATCAATAAAAAAAGAAAAAAAAAAGAATTAAAATATATTTCTCTTTTTCTTTTTGACCACTGTAGTTAGATAATCTTTTTTATAATTTTAAATAACCTGTATAAAGCATTCATTTGACAATATATATATATATATATATATATATATATATATATATATATATATATATATATATATATATATATATATATATAGTGTTCAACATATTTAAAGTAAGAGCAACTAACATAAATTGGTGTAAGAGTAAATAAAAAGAATTATAAAGGTAATTTGAATGAAATTTCTATTCAAACTAGGAACATCGAGTTTCATGGAAAGGCATTCATTTACTTGCAGTTTACTTCTCTCTAATACTTTTAAAGCTTTGTGCCGGAGTCAAACTAACTGAGCTTTCAGGCAATACATATTTTTTGTTTTCATATTGCCATTTTTCTAAGGATCTTGGTTGTTATTAGTATCAGCAGCAATATGTATATGACTGATACAGGATGTCTCTTTTAACATGCATTTCCTTAACAGTGAATGGCCTCAAAAGTGGCAAAATGAGTGGTAGTTTACATAAATATATAATTCTTTACATATTTAAAAATGTATGAAACGTGTTTTTTTACAAGAAACCCATTTATTACAAAATGAATTTACTATATTAAAAACAAATAAATATATAGTACTAGCAAATTATAACTTTAAACATAAGTAAAGGAGTAAAGTAGTCTTATAGAGAAATTGTATTATAATGTCAAGGATTACTTACATGAATAGTGATGGTAAAGGTATAATGTGTGTGGTCATTATTAAATTTCAAAAAAAAAAAAGAATAGAAACATTAACTATACTCTGGATTTTGCCGTGGATTTCAGGAAATTTTCTAGGAAGTATTTAGAAATTTTAACACTGAATATGAATGGAAAATTATAATGGAAGGAGAATTTAACCATAAACTTAAATAAAATAACACTAGTGCAATAAAAAAGTCCAGAATTTCAGCATTAATGAACTTGATTTGCTTAATTCTATACATTTTAGCATCATTTCTGAATAAAATGTTTATCTCTACAATCATTATCCTTATAGATTTGGTATGCCAAGCACTGATAGGATGTATATTTTTAATCATTTGGTTTCTAAAATAGAATAGTGACATGCCACGTATGAGAACACAGTATTATTACCTATGCGGTAGTGATACATCAATAAAATTGGCTTATTTAAGGCATTTTAAGGAAAGGTTTCTAACAGAAATGGAGCAGTTGTTTGATTTCACTAATAATGGTGAAGTTGCTGATGTGATTCTGTGGGACTTGATGAAACCATATTTATATGACAAAGCCTCTACTTGGCATCACAACAAGAGAACACAGTGGGATAAAGAGTTATTATTTATTACTAGGAAAAGACAGAAATATAAAGCGGAAATGCAAACAGAAGAAAATGGTGAATTATGAGAAATGAAAAGTAATGCAGGGATTCAACGGTTCCTACAGCATAAGGTTTCCAGTGGTTTAGAAATGTTTAAATTGCATTCTTAGTTCCTATCTCCTTAAGGCTTGTATAAGTTAACTCTTAGATGCAAAATGATTCCTGGTGGTAATAGTGAACATACAACCATGGAAAAATTCTGTTTAAAAAAACAGTGTGAGAAAATTGATGCACATAAGATCACCATCACCATCACCGTTACCATCACCATGACCATTACCATCACTGTTACCATCACCATTACCATCACCATCAATGTTACCATCACCGTTACCATGACCATCACCATCACTGTTACCATCACCATGACCATTACCATCACTGTTACCATCACCGTTACCATCACTGTTACCATCACCATCACCATGACCATTACATCACCATGACCATTACCATCACCATGACCATCACGATCACCATTACCATGACCATCACTGTTACCATCACTGTTACCATCACCATCACTATCACCATCACTGTTACCATCACCATGACCATCATCTACATTCTTCCCATTTTCTGCATGGGGTTGGGGGTGTTGCATCAACTGTCACCACCTTTCTTGATTCAATGGCACTCTTCAATCTTTTTTTAACAGTCATGCCAGAGTGTTACAGCTATTCTCTCACACAATCCATCCATCAATCTTTATGCAGGATGTTCTTATTTTCTCTTGCCTTCTTTGCATCTTAGCTTCACCAGATTATATTCTGCTTTCCTATGCTTGTGCCTTAACCATAATAATCTGTACTCTTTGACATTTTCTGCAACTGGAAATATATTGGCTTTTGTGCTGATGTTCTCATTTCCTTTTCTGACCCCACAGTGTGCAGCCTACCATCCATCTCAAGCACTGCATCTAAATCATCTCTAGTTTCCACAAGTGATCTGCCTTCACTGCTCAGTTTGTTGTACCATTCAAGTAGCACTAGTTGCACCACTGCTTTGAACATCGTTTATTTCAGCTTCATTGGCTTTTTTCTGTCACACACTACCACTGCCACTCTGTTACAGTTGGCTGTAGCCCGTCTGATTCTAACTTTAGTGTCCTCATTCAGACTCCATTCCCCTCAACCTTCCCACCTAGATACTTGAAGTGGCTAACTTGTCCCACTACTTTCTCTTTTATCTAATTTTTTAGCTTCTCCTGATTTCTCCATTTGCTGTTATAACAACTATATTGTCTATACTCACTTTCATCTCATGTATTTTCAGTTTTGTATTCCATTCCTCTATCATTTGCTGATGTTTTTTAAGAATCTCCTTGAAACATCTTGTACCAGTGGTGCAGCAGTATCATTGTCACCTCACAGCAAGAAGTTATTTGGTTCAATTCTCGGCTGGGGTGCCTTCCGTGCGTAGTCTGCATATCCTCTCTGCATTCGTGTGGGTTTCCTCCAGGTGCTCCGGTTTCCTCCCACATTACAAATACATGCATCTGGAGTATTTCTCCTCAGGCCTCTGCTGAAAATTGGCTTTGTTCCAAGTCAGACTTTCCCGGTTAACAAATGTTAAATAAAATAACTAAATAAGAGATGTGGGCAAAGACAAACATAATGGGAGGAGGATCAAAGGTCCAGAAGTAGAGACAGATTTTAAACATTACTCTTATAAACTTAGAAAGTTGCTAGAATAACAGGTTTTGTTCACTGTTTTCTTCCCAACTATCTGCTTCACTGCAAACTTAGGGTCAGTTGCACTGCATCCTAATCTGAATCCAAATTGCTCATTTCCCATTGTACTGTCTACTGCTCTGCATACTCCATTTATCAATCACCCTCTCCAGCACTGTTATACAAAGTAATAGGAGTGTGATGCCTCTTCGTTGCCACCAATTATGAAGGCCCGATTTTATTTGTACAATGGCATTGGAATGTGTTTTCTCCAGTCACCTGTGATACACATTTCTCTCCATACTGCTATGAGTACCCTCAGCACTATTTCTCCTCTAATTCACCTAACATGTTGATCATATCTGCTGTGACCTCATCTGTCCCTGATGCTTTCCCTGACTTAATTTTACTTATTGCTGTTCTACATCTTCTATGTTGAGTATCTTCTTATTTCATTGTAGTACAGCACATGTAGGGTTTTCTTCATTCACAAGCTTTTGGAAGCACTCCTTCCACCTGCCTTTGATGTCCAGTGGACTGGATAGCAGGCACCAATTATGAATGGTGTATAATGACTTCTTTTTCTTTCTGTCTTTGTCTTGCAATGTGATAGAGTGTCTTTGTAACATCTGCTGAGTGACTTTCCAGAAGCTAGTAGACTGGCTTTGATGCCTAGTTCTTTGCTACTGCAGCTTCTATCTTAGCCATTTATTAACCAATAAGCATTCTTTTTAGCCTTATCCATCTTATCTGTCCCCCATTTTTTTCCTGTATTCCTTTCTTTTTCTGACTTCTTGAACTTCTGAATTTCACTGAACAATAGTGTAGAAATTGAAAAAGAAATTAATGTCTTTTGAAATAAGAATACTTAAAAAGAAAAGAAAATGTTGGAGCAAGTAAGGAAAAGAGAAACAAACCTGTTCTACAACGTAAATAAAGCATCAGATTAACAGGTTGAAGGAAGATAAATATTTAGATGATGGAATCATTTCTGAATTACATAGAATGTTGTCTCACAATGTTATATCTCTTTTACAGAAAACATTCACATAAATTAAGACTGCATTTAACATACCTCCATCATGAAAATATACAATATTTGTTCCCTTGTTAAAACAGGAAAAGGATCAAACTTTGTGCCACTCTTAAAGACCTATAAAATCACTGAATACAGGTTACAAACCTTTTGTGTTAATCCTTGCCAGCAAATTAAAAAAATATATATATAACTCCTGCATTAGTAGAGGAAAACCGAACCGTCTTTTTTATTAAATGGGCAAACATAGGATAATATCAAAAGAATAATTATTTTAGTTGATAATAAACAAGTACTCCTTGTATGTCCAAAGACAGAACTGCCTATTAACAATATATGGATTTTTTTAAATTAATTTGAATGTTTTACTCTGAGTATCTGGATTATCTTTAAATTAAACCTAGTCAAAGTATGGCTGATGTCAGTATAGCATGGTGAACAAGCACCAGAAACATAAAGATTAAAACAAAAACAAGACAAACACTATATTGTAGACAGTTAGATAATTTTAATAAAAGAAGAACACATTTATCTCCGAAGTGTTGCTTACTTCGGCTTTTATTTTGTTTTACTTTTGAATTAATTGGTTTATTTTTCTGTAGTGTTGCACAATCTAGTAGATACTGTGAAGGCTGCCAGCCCAGCTAGCTGGAATTTTGTAAATAATTCTATGTTATTTGTGAATAGTAATGTGGTGTGTATGTTTGGGCGGACGCGGTGGTGTAGCGGTTGGCGTTGCCACCTCACAGCAAGAGGTTCTCCGATTCGATCCTCGGCTGGGGTGCCTTCTGTGCAGAGTCTGCATGTCCTCCCTGTGGTTGCGTAGGTTTCCTCCGGGTGCTCCGGTTTCCTCTCACATCCCAAAGGCATGCTGTAGGTGGATTGGACACTCTAAATTGGCCCTAGGCGTGAGTGCGTGTGTGTGCCTTCTGTGGAAGGTTGGGTGCCGGGCTGGCAACTCAACACCATAAAACTCCACTGCCAATCATGAGCAGACAAGGTTATCCACTGTGGTGACCCCTAACTGGGAAAAGCTGAAAGAAGAAGAAGAATATGGTTTGTATGTTTGTCGTACAAATGTAAGAAAACTATGCTATGTACTGAGCTTCAAGAATGTAAGCACAATGAATGCTACTGGAAAAGAACAGAAATGTATATACCTGTGCAAATGTATGTTTTCATTGTAGGAGTTGGAACATACAAAGTTAACTTGCAAAACTCAGAAAATAAGTTGAACTTGTTTAAGACTGTGCTATAAAGTTAGTTAATGCAAAGAGGCCGGAAGTCTACAGCTAGAGGATTCTTTCTATTGCCAAAAACAGAAATAATTAAGGGTTTCAAAGGTAAAATTATTTAACTGTTTTACAAATTCCAGTTCCAGGCAAGACTTCTAAGAAATAAGTATTTTGACACAGAGGTGTCAAATAGTGATTTCATCCAGCTAACCTAGGAGTAATGTGTAATATTAATTTAAGAACTCTCTCTCAGAGAATGTGCATTTTGTATTTGTCTTTGGATCTGACAACATCCTCTGTTCAGCACTTGCCTGGCTCTGTAAATAAGTCATTTAGGTATAGTATTTCTCATAGAGATAGATAGGAATATAGTAAGATTAGTTTAGATGTTTACTGTATTTATTTGAGACTGCCCTGCAATGTTATTTTAAAATATTTCCCGTGATTCTGAACTCTGTTGTCACTGCATTGAGTTATTGAGTATTGTCTTGTGCTTTTATTATTTATTATTAAATGTAGTTAAACCTTTTAATTGTGGCTGCTTTGTTTAGATATATTTAAGCTCTTAGGGTACTTGCATATGTATTTGGTGACACTGCACAGGCCACTCTTAAATAGTCAAAGTTGTGGACACATTTACTATTTGGATTAATAGTAACATTACACAGTGGAATTGGTCACCCTTTCTAAGGGCCTTATAGTAGCTGATAAGAAGTGGTTGGTAGCAGCTGGTACTACTGTATAGTCCCGGCAGAAGGGAGGTAGTGAACGTGTGCCAGCCTTGCCCAGGAGTATATTCGTAATATGTATTTGTATATAAATCAAATCTCAAAGTGTGTGTGTGTGTGTGTGTGTGTGTGTGTGTGTGTGTGTGTGTGTGTGTGTGTGTGCGTGCGTGTGTGTGTGTGCATGTGTGTGTGTGTGTGTGTGTGTGTGTGTGTGTGTGTCAGCTACTTGGGCAGGGACACGAAGCACTGGTTGGACAGAGAGGGTGCTATAGGTTTTGGCTTGACCACTTGGCTGAGATCTTAACCCTATAGCTCTGCCAGTGGGGAGTCTTATTGGGGATCTGGAGAGAGATGGAGGGAGGAACCAGCCCCAGACTGACTGTGATCTCTGTGTGTGCTGTTAAGGGAAATTGTACTTTACTGTGTGTGTACTTGTCATCCTGCCAATGTGCACATCCCTCAAGGGTGTTAATGGCAAGGATTGAGGCGTCTTCATTACTGGGCCAATGCAGGTTCATAGGTTCATACTAGGCTATCTGCCCTAGAGCATTTATAAGCCTAGCCAGAATGTGTTTGGCTTTCGCCACCCATTTTAAATTTATTTTGCTATGCCCTTTTTCGAGGTTAGTATACTGTGCCTCTATCTAACAGTGACACAGAAGTGATACCCGGGGTAAACCTACGATCTCCCATCCACTCATCAAGATTCCTCTTGAAGAGAGTCAATGAGGGACTCTGCCTAACCTGGACTGGGATTTTATTCCAGAGTGAAGGGAGCCTCTGGGTTATGAATCTGTCCCTCCAGCATGTCCTATTTATTTCAGTGCTGAGGTTCAAGTCTCTCGAGCGTAGCTCGATGGGATTTGGATTTTCTGAGGTGCAGCATGTCCATTAATTCCGGGTTGGACATGGCTTTATACGTCAGGCACAGATCTCCTCTGAACAGGCGGTATGCCACTGAGTAGAGCTGGAGTTTCTTTAACCGGGCAGCATATGGCATCTGTTTGAGCCCTATGATCCTCTTGGTGAGGTACTTTTGGGGTCTTTCCAGTTGCTGCCGGTGTCTGGTAAGGTACATCCCAAAAGGAGAATTGTACTCAATTATGGGCCTGATGAGGGATGAGTAAAGAGGCACGATGACCTCCCCTGATCTAGATGTGAATCCCTTCATGATTAGGTGGGCTATATAAAATGTTTTTCTAACCACTTTGGCCACGTGGTTGTCAAATGAGAGATTGCTATCAACTTGGGTCCCCAGGTCCCTAATTACTTCTTCTGTACTTAATGGATTTCCACCTATGTAGTAATTTGTGGGCACTTTGTTTTTGCCAAAGGGGATGACTATACACTTTTTGGCATTTAGCTTGAGGCCATGGCTCTGGCACCAGTTGTCTGTTTCTATGAGGCCCTTTTGGAGGATGCTTGTGTCGGCTGGAGAGTCGATTATGGCACCCAGTTTGCAGTCATCTGCGAACTTGGTCAGCCACAGTCCTTCCGTGTTGGCCTGTACTTCCGAGAAATATATACCGAACAAGAGAGGTCCCAGGACTGAGCCTTGTGGGACACCACTTGTAACTGGTTTGGAGTCTGACATGGCTCCAGCAATTCTAACCATGTGGGTTCTGTCCTTGAGCCAGTTTGCAATCCATCTAGTGACATAGGGGTTTATATTTAAGCTGGTGAGCTTATCTATAATGCCCGAGTGGGGTATTGTATCGAAGGCTTTTGCGAGGTCCAGGTAGGCTGTGTGGACCACCTTCCCCTCGTCAATGGCCTTGGTGACTGTTTCAAAGAAATCAACCAGGTTTAAGAGGCAGGATCTGCCCTTAAAGCCGAACTGGGTAGGATCCAGTGTTTGTAGGTCCCCAATATCTTT
The DNA here is from genome assembly GCF_019279795.1 of Protopterus annectens. Classification (NCBI taxonomy): domain Eukaryota; kingdom Metazoa; phylum Chordata; order Ceratodontiformes; family Protopteridae; genus Protopterus; species Protopterus annectens. The sequence goes on along the minus strand of NC_056749.1, from coordinate 812,705,275 downwards.
ATTTATGAGGTCCATGATGATCCTTTCCATAGCTTTGCAGACCAAGCTAGTCAGGCTTATGGGGCGATAGTTTCCAGGATCCGTTGAGGCACCACCTTTATGGAGAGGGACCACTGTTGCTGTACGCCACTCTTTGGGCACATATCCTGTAGTAAGGCTGAGTTTGAACAGTAGTTTTATGTTTGGGTTTAGCTCTTCTTTGAGTTCATGTAGGACGCAGCCCAGGACACCATCTGGTCCCATTGATGCTGTGTTTTTTGCTTTGGAGAGGGCAGCTCTTACCTGAGCATCTGAGATGTCAGGGGGGCAGCACTCTGCTGGGATAGATATTTTCCCTTTTGGTGGGGAGGGGGGGGGAGTTTGCACTGAACCTGTCAGCTAGGATGTTGGCAATGTCTGTGGGTTCGGTGTATTTTTTGTCATTTTGGACTAATTCTGAGCATATCTGGGAATTACCACCCAGGTTCCTAACATAACTAAAGAAAGCCTTGTGATTATCCTTAGTGTCCTGTGCAATTTTTCTCTCTAAGCTGGCCTTAGACAATTTTATGTGTGCCCGTAGTTTTCTGCTAATACTGATCAGTGATGCCTTCCCTTTTTGGGATTTTGCTTTATCATTTAGTAGCTTCCTCCTTCTATTGTATAGTTTGTTTATGGCTGGGGTCCACCAGACAGGATGTCTGCCTTTGGAGGATTGGGTCTTGGTTTTATTTGGGATCGCATGATCCATGCATTCCTGAAGGTGTTCATAGAATGCGTTTATAAAGGATTCTGCGGTCTGGGCTGTATTTTCCACAGGCCCGGGGGCTTTGAAGGATTCTACCTCAGTTTTGAGGAGTGTAAAATTTGCTTTAGAGAAGTTTTTCACTGTGGTTTTCTGGGCAGGGGGTGGGGTCGGGATGTGAATATCCAGTGAGATTAGTTTATGGTCTGATCTTACCAGTGAGGGATACACTTCTGGTCTGGAGCATAGAGCCTCCATGTTGGTGATGATCAGGTCCAGTATGTTTTCACCTCTTGTGGGAGTGGTAACAAGTTGTTCCATAGCATTTGAGTTTATAAATTCTAGGAACCTTTGGGCTAGTGTGTTGGAGCTAGAGTAATGCTCCTAGTCTATGTTTGGGTAGTTGAAGTCGCCCAGTATAATGGTGTTTGGAGAGACCTTCATATTTTCCAGTGTTCTCAGGAAGGCCGAGTGGGGTTCCTGGGTTTGGGAGGGTGGTCTGTAGCAGGCTATAAACTGGAAGGCAGTTTTACCCACTGTTAGTTGCACATGGATAGTCTCTGATGCTTCGTGCTTTGCCACCAACCTGGAGGTGTGGGTATCTTTGGTGAATATCGATACTCCCCCTCCTTTTGTGGTTCGGTTCAAGTTTTGGGGCTGAAAAGCATGGTATGAGGTATAACCTGGTAGTGCTGGGGTGCTCTCGGGAGCCCTGAACCTGGTTTCTGTTACTGCACAGATATCGATGTTCTCCATGCTAAGGAGAGTTTCGAGTGCGTGCATCTTGAGGTTTAGACTTCTGGCGTTGAGTAGCATTACTCTTAGTTTCTTATCCTTTGTGATACCTATGGAGGTGGGTTTGACTTTTGAGCCTTGCCTAAAAAAGGCACTATGGGGGGTAGCAAGAGCCTTTGCCAATATCCGAAAGCCCAGGGGTGACAGGTGCAAGCCGTCCCTAGTGAAGCATCGTGGCTTGTCGAGCATATCATCCCAAGCTGACAGGCATTGGATCCCCTTTGAATGACACCAGTACTTAAGCCAATTGTTGAAATTGATCATCTTGTCTTCATATTGTGGCATCATTCTTGATGAGTGTAAGATGCTACTCAAGGTCAGGGTCATACCGGCCTGGGCTACATGCTCAGAGAGCTCCTTTATGTCTCTTTTCATGTAGTCCAGGGAGGTACGTCTCAGGTCATTCACAACAGCATGGACAATGACCGAGTCATATTTGTACTTGCCTTGGAGTGACCTGAGTGCTTGTGTTATGTGGCGGATCCTAGCACCCGACTGGCTGCTCACTGTGACCCTCTCCTTGTTCAGCCTGGTGAGCGGGACGTCAGTGTGCCTGACGATAGAGTCACCTGTGTGTCACAGATACTATGAAGTGTGTCTGTATGAGCTTATCTGAAATTTTCAATATTATTTTTACATGCATTGTGGCAAAGCACTCAGAATTGCTTATTTCTGAGCTCACTACAGTTTAATGTTTTAACTTTTTACACTTTGCTTCAGCCACATTGTGATGTACTCTGATACACTGTTATTATACTCTTTTGTGTGTGATCTCAAAAACCAAAATTCACAGTTTTGGAAAAGTGTTTTGTGACTGCTAACTTTTTTAGAGATATCTTCCAGAGATTTATTTGAAAAAAAAGTTAATTCGTATTAATCCTCTAGTCACTCAGAGATGCTGCAGAACTACTACTTTTTCTTGGAGTTACTGTTGGATGCTTTTTCCCAAGCTGCTGGTATCAATAGACATTGTTATAGAATCGTGTAATTTTGCCATTTTCTAGCTATAGCAGCATGTAGTGTGATCTGAGTGTTTTATTTCGATTTTTACTTGGTCATCTAATTTCCTTACTACAAATGAATTTTGGACATTTTATGTTGCTGTGTTTGATTTCAGTATTGCTATCCATGAAATTGCTTTTGTTTTTGATACTTTGATAAATGTTCCTAAGAAATTATACATTCTAAATAACCTTTCAAATTCTGCAATGCTTGTTCTTTTAATCACAGTACATTCCTAATTGCATTTTCAGGAAGTATGCTAAGTGTTTAGGAATAATCACTATAAAAATGTGAAGTTGAACTAAAATATAATTGAAAGAAATGAAAATGTCATGTTCTGACTTAATATATGATACAGTTTCATACCTTGCCTGCTCACTTTGCATGCATTCATTTAATAAACAAAACTCACTGCAAATATGTGGATCTGCCAAGGAAGCAGTGTGTATTTTTTTCTACAGGAAATTGGTTAAAATGACAATATTGTGAAATGTTTAGTATTGAAAAAAAATATGTATAGCATTATTGTCTCTTTTTCTCAATGGTCTGTGCAAAGTAGTAAAATGGAAGTTCAGCTAAAGTTATGTAAATAAAAATATCAAGTACTATGAGTAATATAAGACTGTTAAAACAGAACAAACACATTTTAAAGATTCTTTTTATTACTTTGTTTTTGGCTAAGAAGATTATACGATAGTCATAAATTTTTACAACCTTAAAAGTAAATGACATACTATACAGCATTATATACCTCTGGAAATGTATTTAACAATGGAAATGGGATAAGAATATCTTTATATGCACATAAGTTGTTGCCAAGGGATAAAAACCTAGTTCATAGCTGCTGTGTGATGATTAATGCAACATGTAGGCACAGAAATGCTTTAGATGGAGTCTGAATTTTATATAATGTGTAAAACATGTTTCTACATTAGAATATAGATGTTTATTATGGACAGTTTGGAGTGCACTAATGTCAGCTACTAAATGTTACTTAGTCCATAGCTTGAATCATTCTGCATGCAGATTCCAAGTCAGACTGCCAACCAGTCATGAGTGGAGTCCCACAAGGATTGGTCCTGAGTCCTCTCCTGTTTGGCATCTACTTCTCAGAAGTCTATGTCAACACAGAGGGACTCTGGCTGACAAAGTTCGCAGACAACTGCAAGCTGGGACCCATTACTAACTCCAAGACATCCTACAGAAAGGCCTCAACTGAGACCAGTGACTGGTGTTGAAACCATGGCCTTAAGCTTAATGCCAAAAAATGCGTCGTCATCCCCTTTGGGAAAAACTCAGTTCCCACTAATTACCACATCGATGGGAGCCCACTGAACAGTGAAGGCATTATAAGAAATCTGAGGACACAGGTTGACAGCAACCTCTCCTTCGACCACCACATTGCCACTGTGGTCAGAAAGTCCTTCTATGTGGCAAATCTCATTACCAAGGGTTTTGCATCCAAGAAGAAAGAGGTCATCATTTCTCTCTACTGTTCCCCCATTAGACCAATCATAAGAGTATTATGCCCCATTTGGCATGTACCTCACTAGACACCTGCAACAGCTGGAGAGGCCACAAAAGTACCTCACAAAGAGGATCCTATGCCTTAAATACATGTCCTACATGGACAGACTCAAACAAATCCAGCTATTCTCTGTCTCATTTCATCTACTAAGAGGCGATCTCTGCCTGACTTACAAACCCATGTCTGACTAAGCTCTGTTAGAAATACTACATCTAAAGAAATCCCAATTCCACCACACCACACACTCCAGAGACCTCAACCTCATTACCACAATCAACAGAACATGCTAGAGGGACAGGTTCATAACCCAGAGACTGCCCATGCTCTGGAATAGACTTCCCATACATGTCAAGCAGAGCACGTCACTGACCCTCTTCAAGAGAAATCTTGATGAGTGGATGGGAAATAGAAAGTTCACCCTGGGGATCACTCCAGTGGCTCTACTTAGTAGAGACACTGGCAAGTAAATTTGTGTGGCACAATGCTAGGGCACTTCTATAGGCTAGGCTTGTAAAGGCTCCAGTGCCATTAGCCTAGTACACACCTATGAACCTATGCTATGACAACTTGAATTTACTAATTTTAAAGATTTATAAAACAATGAAGAGGATAAATATTGAACAGTTAAGGACAGCAGAATATTTGAAGCCCCTAAGTATTCTTCTCTGAATGTGAACATTTATGTTCAATTACTAGACACACAAATATATTCTGAGGTTGTAGTATTTCAAATTATTTCAGTTTCCATGGTGCAGTCATCTAAAATTAAAATACATAACTAGCGGTGAAGAGGGGATTAAGCTGAAAATGCAGAAGAATAAAACATCCATGTAGAAATGCTTTAAAAGGTATTACAATGAGTTTTCAAATTCCTTGATCTTTCAACAGTCTTAGTTCAATTCTTAATGTGTTCAGACATGTAATACCAAGTCACACATTTACAAAAAGGAGCAGGAAACAAGTCAATGGAATATACCGGTTTTGTTTTTCATACATATTTATAGTCAAATGTAAATAAGTTAAGCAATCCTCAATTTTTCTTATATAACTGACTATAGTACCAACATTATGCCTCTGTTTGATTGCCTAAATATTTGCAATTTATGTTGTGTAGAATATGATTGATTTTGGAAAGGAAAGTGTTATATAGACTTAATTCTCTGTGCTAACTGCCATCCAGTTAGTATACAGGATTCAGTACATCTAAAAGCTGGCTAACTGTGTTTAGTATGAATAGCATCTGTGTTTTACTTTTCCTAGAATTATGTGTTTTTTTTTCCCCAATTAAACATGCCCACGTTATTACTGCTTAAATGAGTTCAGTTAACCGAGATATACTAAATGTCAGTTTATTTGTCAAAATAATATTTAGGGAAATGTAAGATGAATAACGGATAATTATGTGATGCAAATTAGATTTATTAACAGTACAGACTAATGTCATGTTACAGAAACACTGTCAGACATAACTTTAGCCTATTTCGACTACAAACTATCTACTTCATTTTATCTAAAAAATAATTAATTACAACAGGGGATTTGTTAACTACAAATAGTATATTTAAATTTGGACTCTGGACCTAGACCTGTGGCACAGAGGGATAGAGCCCTTACTATGCCCTAGATGTGTTTGACTAGTGTCATAGTGTCTGGAGGAGCCAGATGTAAGGAGGACTAGGGAATGTGGTTAACATGAGCTCATCCATTTTGGACTGATGGAAACTATCTAGGCATGTTACACTAGAATTTGGAGCTCAGTGAATTACACACTGCAAGAGGTATTCATTATCTTGTGGCATTGCATGTGCAAAGAAGCATGCATCCTCTTCGAGCTTACAAGGCTGGCACAGGGTGGTAATTGGTTAAGCCACACTTTCTGTCAACAAGATGACACTACAGCAGCATTCCCAATATGTACACCAGCGCAGGAAATGGCTCAGACTGAGCCAGGGATGGAAAAGGCAAATCCAGTAGATCTGTTGAATGAGGGGAGGAGCTGGTATCAGCTGATGATCAGCTGCAGTGATGGAATGGAAAAATATTTAAATTTGGACTCCGAGTAGGAATGTTCAATTTTCAGATGTGATCTGATTGCAGGCAAAGGGGATTAAATCAGATAAAATGAAGAGTATACTTTTTGTGGTTTGGGAAATCAGTACATACACAGATGTACAAGACATATTTTCTGTTAAAACATGCTAGAGACAGCACATTTGTAAATATCCTAAGGTTGTTGTACAGGTCAATATATTAAGCTTCTGAACATCTATAATAACAGTATAACTACCTGTTGCATTACAGATGCATGTTCTTCTATATAACTTGGAGAAAGGCAAACTCCTATTAGATAAGAAAATATGAATAAATCAATTAGAGTAGACTTAGTGGTGGCATAATTTCTTAACTAGTTATTTTAGGATTTTATTGTAATTTAGATAGTAGTTTCATGTCAGGGATCCACAGTATAGGGGCATTATATTTTATATGTATGATATTCCATATAAATAAATAAATATATATATATATATATATATATATATATATATATATATATATATATATATATATTTTACACACACACACACACACACACACACACACACACACACACACACACACACACTTACATTTATGATATTCTGACCGAACAATGAAAGAAACCACTAGCAACTAGCGAAAAACACAGTTTTAATATCACTTTTGTCTCAAAAGACTTCTTCAGAATGAAATAAAATGGACACAACAGCACCCCCTTATATATCAAGTCAAAATAATTACTTAATAAAACAATCAATTACTTAAAGTGCACTAGCAAAAGGAATACAGTCATTTAAAGGCACATAACTAATAACATAACATAGACAGTTCATTTTAAAATCTTCAGTCTTCTATTCTTCAGAAAATGTTTAATATTCACTGAGTCATTAATACCAGTTTTTTTGTCAACCCTTAACCTGAGCTGCCACATAGTTTCTCTTTGTTCTGGTTGGTCGTTATAGGCCCCCCTTTACATTTCTAACTCCATATTCCAAAACAGCAAACAGAAACTTTTAAAAACCACTACATGTAATGGAATGTTTAAATATATCATTGTTGATATTCTTGGTTCTAATACAATAATAGTGCTCTTTAATTTTTTTACTAAGTGGTCATGTGGACATACCTACATAAAATTCATTGCACACAGAACAAACAGCAAGATAGACTATGTCACTAGTATTGTAGTTGTATACACCATCAATAGAAAGTGTCCTGTTCAAGCATGGTAGATCAATATAGGGTCCCTCTAAAATAAAACAACACGAAGAACAAAAAACATATTTATACATACCCTTACTACGTCTGCTGTTGTCAGGGGGTACTTTTATATATGGAGTCAAATTGTAAACATTTTTTTAAATACAAAATTATGTCTATCACCTACAACTTGTATTAATTCGCTATTTCCAAATAAGATGTCCCAGTTTTTAGTAATAATAGACCTGATGTTAAATGCATCAACAAACATATCCAAAATACAAGAAGTACCAAAAGTATTTGTGTTAGTGTTGTTAGAACTTAAATTATTAACACCTGTGACTCCATGTGGCTTATTTGTAATAGTAGTAAAACCATTTTTCAAAATTGCTGGAAAATCAGTAGTCCTTCTTGCTCTTATTTCATTAGCTAGTTTGCCAAGTAAGTCTGAGGGATAGCCTTTAACCAAAAACATATTCTGTATAAAGCTGACTTCTGATTCAAAATCAGCTTCTTTAGAAATCATTCGTGAAGCACAAATAAACTGACCCTTCGGTATGTTATTTTTCATAAAAACAGGATGGTTGCTCAAATAATGCAAATAACTGTTAACAAAAGTCTCCTTCCTATGTATTCCACTCGTGAAACAATTATTACAAGTATCCCAAGTCAGGGTAACATACAAAAAATGCACTGATAGCCCAGCATTTCTCTATACAAATTAAAAAAAAATCACTGGAATTATTAATACTATCACAAAAAGAATGAACCTGGTCTGTGCCACCTTCCAGGATAAAAAACAAATCATCCACATATCTGCCATAAAAATCTACATAATATTGTTCCATAATAGGTCTGAAAACACTATGCTCCCACCACCCAAGAACTAGATTGGTGTAAGCCGGGGGCGCAGCAGACCCCATAGCTACCCCTCTTAGCTACTTGTAAATTTTCTTGTTGAATAGAAAATAATTGTTATTAAGCACTAGTTCTATTAAGGTGCATAAAATAAATATGCTGTCAGAATGAAGGTGGGCTACATTTCCCAAGTACTGTCATGGGGGATACTCATAAACAATGATTGTATATCCACCGTAATCAAAATATTCTTCTTAGAATCAAAGGAATATATAGAACTAAAAGTCCTAATCAAATCCAAAAAAATGCCATGAATCCATAATAAATTAACCTAATTTTTAAACTAGTGGATTTAACATATAGTCAACTACTAAAGAAATACCTTCTGTGACTGAATTAGCTGAAGATACTATGGGTCTAAATGGGGGGGGGGGGTTTCAAGATTTTTGTGGGTACAAAACATGGTCCCCAAAAGTGGATGTTCAACTAACATAAAATCATACATGTCATTAGTAATATACCCATTGACCCACAGATCATATACAATAGAATGTATACTGTGATATGCCTTAAAAAACAGCTGTTGACTAACTAATGAATATTCAGTCTCAATACTTAGCATATTTTCCATAGGGATGACATATTTATCTTGTTAAAAATTACCAGCCCCCCCCACCCTTATCAGCTTTCATAAACCAAAGGTGGCTTAAAGACCTCAGTTCTTTTAAGGCTGTTCTTTGAGCTCTGGTAAGATTATAAAACTTATAATCTACCTTAGTATGAACAAGTTGTCTAATGTCTTCAGTGCAACACTTTTCAAAAACAGGTAAGGTGTTAAAGTGGGGGGGATGGTAATGGTACTTGGTTTGGCAAAAAGACATTTATTAAACTCCATACTAGAAAAAAAAACATATCTTAAATTTAGTTTACGACAAAACATTTTTAAATCCAACAATGTGTGTCCTAAATTCATCCTTTTGCTAGGCACAAAGTTAAAACCAAGCTCTGAAACAAATAACTGATCAGAAGTAAATTAATAACTAGACAAGTTATACATTTTTTCATTCAAAAAGTCAGTATTAGAATGTTCAGTAAAAGCAGTTACTTTTTCTTGTTCCTTGTGGAAGTCTTTCTTGTTGACACATTGCCCATCTCATTCTGACATAAAACAGGTCTCTTCTCTAAAAGAACTCGCCCTGCATTAACTGGAATCTGACCAGAACCATTCATTTCATCCTGCTCATCACCAGAAGTATCAGCCATGTCATTCATATCTAATACATTCTCAGCAGGAGCAACACCAGCCGATTCACTTGTGGAACAGTCAGAATTCAAAGTCAAACTGGAAGTGACATCACCACCTGTCTTACTAACTTCACTAAAGGAAGTAGGAAGAAGACCAGAAGTTCCTTGGTTTCTATAGCGACCCCTAAGTTGGTTCTGTGTCTTAAAGGGGCCAATAGCCATTTTAACATCAGAGAAATGGGAAAAAGCAGTATTGTTGGAATACACATTAGTGTCCCGTTGTAACTTCTTTAGCTTTCTCTGTATTAAACCCTGCTCAAATTCTTCCATAGAAAAAAGCAAAGCAGACTAATCTTTGTTTAAACAGAGTATATTTCTTATAAGCTTCTGCAAATAAGCTTCTGTTTTAATAATATCATTGCGTACCTCCTCAATTTGTTTCTTATTGTGACCAACAAGCAATTTTAAGAAGTCAAGCCCTGTTTTAGAAAAAAAAATGACACCAATTCAGAAAGGAAGGACTCAGTTGGAAGTACACCATTAGGGCATTTAAAAAATGCAGATCCTTAGGTACTACTCCCACTTGTATGCATTTATCAAAGTACTTTGTTTCAACAACCAAAACTCTGTACTTTAAAAGTAGTTTTTCCAACAAAGATAAAAGTCTTTTAGCCTCTTTTTCCATCTCTACATCCCTGCCATTAAACATAGTAGAGGTTAAAGCTAAATTGTAGGCATCAAATGGGTCGGAATCACAGTTACTGAAGCAGTATTATCAGTTGCAGTCTCCACACTTTCAACTTCTGAACTAAGTGAAGACAGTTTACTTAAACCAGTCATTCTATAATTACTTGCCATCAAAGTTTCAAGAGTCTTTTACATGTCTTTCATAGTACACACCAACATGGAAAGCAGGTTGGTATCTTGAAAATCAGACATACCAGGTGTAGGATGAACAGATATCTCCAAAAGTGGGTCCTCGTTCAGGCCAGCCATCCACAGGAAGACCAACTGGAACAAAGAGAAACTATGTGGCAGCTCAGGTTAGGGGCTGACAAAAAAACTGGTATTAATAACTCATAGGTTCATAGGTAGGTACTAGGCTATCTGCCTGAAGGCATTTATAAGCCTAGCCAGAATGTGTTGGCTTTCGCCACCCCCTTAGATTAGTTCCCTGTGCCTCTGTCCAGCAGAACCACTGATGTGATCCCCAGGGTAAACTTTCTGTTTCCCATTTACTCGTCAATGTTTCTTTTGAAGAGTGTTAGTGAGGAGCTCTGTCAAATGTAGATTGGAATCTTGTTCCAAAGCATAGGAAGTCTCTGGGACAGGATTCTGTCCCTCCAGCATGTCCTATTTATTGTTGCGGTGAGGTTTAGATCCCTAGAGCGTGTGGCTCGAGGAGATATGGTTTTCTTTAGGTGGAGCATGTCCATCAATTCTGGGTTGGACATGGCCTTGTATGTCAGGCAGAGATCACCTCTGAGTAGGTGGTATGCAACTGAGTACAGCTGGAGTTTCTTCAGTCGAGCTGCATAGGGCATCTGTTTGAGGCCAGTGATCCTCCTGGTGAGTTACTTCTGTGGTCTTTCCAGCTGTTGCAGGTGTCTTGTAAGGTACATCCCAAATGGGCTGTTGTACTCTATGATGGGTCTGATGAGTGATTAGTAGAGGGGCACAATGACTTCTTTTGACCTGGATGCAAACCCTTTTGTGATTAGGTGGGCCACATAGAAGGATTTTCTAACAACTTTGGCAATGTGATTATCAAAGGAGAGATTACTATTGACTTGGGTCCCCAGATCCATTATTACATCTTCCGTATTTAGGGGACTACCACCTATGTGGTAGTTTGTGGGTACTTTGTTTTTTCCAAAGGGGATGACTATGCACTTTTTGGCATTTAGCTTGAGGCCATGATTTTGACACCAGGTGTCCATCTCAGTGAGAACCTTTTGGAGTATGTCTGTGTCACCTGGAGAGTCAATTATAGCCCCTAGTTTGCAGTCGTCTGTGAACTTCATCAGCCATAGTCCTCCTTTGCTTGCCTGTACCTCTGAGAAGTATATGCTGAACAGGAGGGGTCCTAGGACTGAGCCCTGGGGCATGCCACTTGTAACCAATTTAGAGCTGGACCTAGCTCCCGCATCTCTCACCATGTGGGTTCTGTCCGTGAGCCAGTTGGCAACCCATCTTTTGACATAGTGGTTTATGTTCAGGCTGGTGAGCTTATCTATAATGCCAGAATGGGGAATGGTGTCAAAGGCCTTTACGAGGTCTAGGTAGGCTATGTGTACCACCTTTCCCTCAGCTATAGCCTTGGTAACTGTATCAAAGAAGTCCATCAGGTTTAGGAGGCGTGATCTGTCCTTAACAAAGCTGAACTGGGTAGGTTCCAGTGTTTGGAGGTTACCAATGTCTCTTTTAATGAGTTCCATGATGATGTGCTCCATAGCCTTGGAGACCAAGTTAGTCAAGTTTATAGGGTGATAGTTCCCTGGGTCTGTTGTGGCTCCACCTTTGTAGAGCAGAATAACCGTTGCTGTGCACCACTCTATGGGTACGTAGCCTGTGAAGAGGCTGAGTTTGAACAGTGTGTTTAGGTGAGGGGTTAGTTCATTTTTGAGCTCGTGTAGGATGCAGCCTGAGACACAGTCAGGTCCCATTGATGCTGTGTTTTTGGCTTTAGAAAGGGCTGTTTTAACCTGAGTGTCTGTGATTTTAGGGGCTCTACATTCTTTTGGTATGGTTATGGACCCTTTTTGGGGGTGAGAGGGGGGGGTGAAGTTTGCACTGAACCTGTCTACCAGGATGTTGGCGATATCAGTCCGCTCAGTGTATTTTGGGCCATTCTGCACTAACTCCAAGCAGACCTGAGCATTGCCACTTAGATTCTTGACATAGCTAAAGAATGCCTTGTGGTTATCTTTGGAGTCCTTGGCAATTTTTCTTTCTAAGCTAGCCTTGGATGATTTTATGAGGGATTGTAGTTTCTTGCTGATACTGATCAGGGATGTGTTCCCTTCTTGGGATTTTACTCTTTTCTGTACTAGTTTCCTCCTTCTATTGTATAGCTTGTTTATGGCAGGAGTCCACCAGACTGGTTTCCTTTTCTTGGAGGAGTGAGTCTTGGTTTTGCTTGGGATGCCACGATCCATGCATTCTTGTAGGTGCCTGAAGAATGCATTAGTAAAGGATTTTGCAGCTTGGACCGCATTATCCTTCAGCATGGGGGCTTTGAAACTTCGGTCTTAAGTAATGTGAAGTTTGCTTTTGGAAAGTTTTTCACGATGGTTTTCTTGTCCAGGGTTGGGGGGGAATGTGAATATCCAAAGTGATTTGTTTATGGTCAGATCTAACCAGCGAGGGGTTGACATCCGGTGTGGAACACCAGTTGCCCATGTTAGTGATGACCAGGTCCAATATATTTTCACCAGTGGTTGAAGTGTTGACCAGTTGAACCAGGGCATTTGAGTTTATAAATTCTAGGAAATGTTGGGCAAGGGAGTTAATATTTGAGTAGTTCTCCCAGTTAATGTTTGGGTAATTGAAATCACCCAATATTAGGGTGTTTGGTAGTGCCTTTATGTTTCCCAGTGTTTCCAGAAATGCATAATGGGAGTCCTGGGACATGTTGGGTGATCTGTAGCAAGCTACAATTTGAATTGCAGTTTTGCCCATTGTTTGTTGCACGTGGATGATCTCTGAAGCATCGTGCTGTGCCACTAACCTGGAGGTGTGGGTATCCTTGTTGAATATGGATATGCCCCCACCTTTTGTATTTCGGTTTGGGTTTTGTGGCCGAAATGTATGGTATGAGTTGTAGCTTGGTAGTGCTGGGGTGCTCTCTGGAGCCTTAAACCAGGTTTCTGTAACTGCACATATATCAATTTTCTCCATACTGAGGAGTGGCTTGAGTGCGGGAATTTTGAGGTTTAGACTTCTGGCATTGAGTAGCATTACCCTCAGTTTTTTGTTACTTGTGCTATTTATGGCAGTGGGTTTGTCTTTTTTTATCATTATTTAATCTATGTCTTTATTAGATCATAGACTGCTAAATGTATAATCTCACTTTGTCAATTTTTGTAGTCCTTTTTGGCTAATCTCCAGAAAAATGGGAAGCAAGAGTTGGATACACTTTCAGGAACTGCAGCATTAAATAATACCAAATGTTTAGTTAATATGGATTTTATCACACTACAATACTTGCAGGAAGCATTGATCTCCCAGTAATGTTGTAGAGCTTTGCTTTCATAATCGGTACTTTTTCGTTAACAGGGCAGCAGTCGTTGCCAAACATAAATGTTGCTGGGAAATCTAGATGTCAAACTGCCTGCAAATTGTATCATAAATAATGTTCACATTTTCACTCGATGTTACTATTTTTTGAAGCCCTTTCTCCCCCTTTGCAGTTCACATTTTCAACACATTTTCCTAATTTTCAAACCCCTTTGTCACCATTTTCAGTATGTTCAGGTTGACAGATGTGTCTCACAGAGAGCCATTTATAATCTCAAAATACTAAAATGTCAAATTTCAGTATCTCAAGACTATAAACCCGAATGTTTAAAATAGCGAAAGTTCATAATCGCGAATTTGAATATCTCGAATTCGCGGTTATGGCCTTAAGCTACGTGATGTCCAGGATTGTGTATTTATGGTGCGCTGTGCCATGTGTGGATCTAGGTGTTTTGTCAGGTAAGTGAGTGTTTTGTAAGGGATTTGAGTGGGAGTTAGAGTGTGTTTGAGTGTGCTGATATGTTTGATGTGTGTGTGTGTGTGTGTGTGTGTGTGTGTGTGTGTGTGTGTGTGTGTGTGTGTGTGTGTGTGAGGGACTGAAGAATGTGCGTGTGTGAATTTGCATTTGTTTCCTGTTTGTGCGTTCTTGAGTTAGTAGATATAAGTAGGGGGATGCGGGGGGCTTGCCCCCCTTTTTATGTGTGTATGAGTTGTGTATGTGTGTAGTTTTTGTTTGTTTATGTTGTGATGTGGGTATTGTGGTGAATGTATGGTGTAGTGTATGCGTTTTGTTCGGTGTTTTGAATTTTGTGGTTTTGGGCTTGGGTTTTGTAGTTTTGGTGTTTTGTGGATTCAGTTTCATAGTTTCAAGATACTGAAATTTGATGTTTTAGTATTTCGAGATTATGAAATGAATCCATCTCACAGCATAACAAATTTAAACACATTCTCACCATTAGACATCAGAAGATGGTGGGAAACAAGAGCACTTCCTTATTTTTCACATTTTTAACCTGGGGTATTTACACCCTATGTATGAAGTAACGGAATATTTCTGAAACTGTACCAATGCCACTGACTTCAGACGAAATCTGTCCCACTCCGAGAAGAAACAAGGCAAAATTTTACACAATACACTGCAGTTTTCACTGAGCATTATCTTTCATACAACAGCTAGTGATGTCCTAGTTTTACTTAATGCACAAATGAGTTTACAACTGGTTGCATTATAAAAGTATGCATTATAATAACAGAAAGAATGAGCAATGATTTTAAAAGTTAATTTATTTCACGTTTACAATCCCCAACAGGATAACAAAATTGTTTGTATGATAAAAATAATGCGGTGAGTAGTATAACTCGCAGCAATGACAACTGAAAGTAAAGAAATTTGAATTTCAAGGCATTGCCAAAGTCACAAACCAAATGAAACAGGAGTAATAATAAATCAGTGTTTGTATACGATTAGATTTGCATGCTGTCCTGTTAACGGAGAAGTACCTCAGAAACCATATGCTGCTGATTTGCTTTCATGAAGGATTTACACCTCTAACAACCAATATCTTCCTTTTTGTGTGTATTTCAAAATATTATGTGGAGTGATAAATGATCTGTGTAAAAATAACCCAAGACGGTATTTGCCAAAATAAAGACAAGCTTGTTGAGAATGTTTTTTTTCAATGCAATAAAAGTTGAGTTACTCATTTGAAAAACAAAATCCCAATAGCTACCTTTGATACTAAATGCATAGTTCTTAAATGTTTTATATATTTTGGATAAACATGACCTCCCTATATAACCATTTTTTGTGAGATTGTTTAGAAAATCAATAATGGGTAGATGTTCTTTTAATTATAGCTTACCTTAAATCCACTTTAGGGGTTATGAACTGTCTATTGATTTGTATTATAAGGATGTTTTCTATGTCCAAATCATATTTTTTCATTTAAATAGTCTATGTTAAGCCCTTTAGTTTGACTTAACATTTAATTCCAGAAAAATCAAATCAGTATTTTTTAAGGTTTGTACCTTCTGAAAATTCAGACATCTATACATTCTGGTGTAAATGCTGCAGGAAATTATGTTTTTTATATATAATGCCTAAATGTTTTAATATACTTTTTATGTAAGTCAACCCAGTTTGATTATTGGTGTTTTAAAATAAATAATTCTTTAATAGCCCTACCATGTTATTATTATTATTATTATTATTATTATTATTATTATTATTATTATTATTCAAATATATGTATGCTATATAGCAATATTTGTTCTCAGTTTAACCAAATGGTTCCATACAGCTTTTTTGTAAAGTGCTGAATAATCAAAATTTAATCATAAAGTTACTCTTATCATAAGTGAAACTACAGCATACATTCTGGGTTAGGAAACCCTAGCCCACTATCTTTCTGTTCTTTTACATGTAGTGCCAAAGCCACTGAAGGTTTATTTGGGTATTGTAAGAATCTCAACCTAATGCTCTGAAATTAGTCAATGTGTTATTTAGAAGAAACTGAAGAAGTATGTATAATAGATAGTACTTTAGGTAAAATAACTGTTTTTTACTAAAAACAACAATCTTCCATAGAAACTAACTTAGTTAATTTATTTCTGTTTGAGTATTGTCTAAATATGTTTTAGTTTATTGTTGCAATTTACTTGCAATTGTCTGTAAGATTAACACCTAAATATTTATTTTTTAACTATCTCATTTAAATTGACCTTTAGTTTCCAGTAAATTATATAACTTTTTATTAATACAATGTTTGTTTTATTCTGTTTAAACTTTAGACCTGACATTGATTTAAAATATTCTCATGATTTTTTTTATATTTATTAATGAGGAATAAATGTTACCTATTACTAACAGCATCTTGTCTACAAATAACTAAATATTGGAAGTATATTGACCATTTATTTTGAATCTTCCTATATCATTGCTGAAACATATGTAAATGATAGAGGCTCAATAGCAACCCAAGTAATGAGAGAGACAGTGCAAAGTAAACAACCTTGTTTCATGTCCTTGCTTATCTTTACTGACTGAGAAATCAAATATGCTAGTTTTATATATGAGAATGCATTTTGATAAAATGATTACTGAGATGGGTGGATTGGACAGTCTAAAGTGGCCATAGGTATGAATGTGCATGTGAGTATGAGACGGGATAGATCTACTGCAGCAGGGCTAGCCACCTGGTGGTGTACATCTTGGCTCTAGATGATTGTCACTATTGAAGTGATATCCCGACCCCATGTGTAAAAATGGGAAAAAGGGGTTGTGTATGGATCAATGGATGGATTAGTAAGAGATAAATAATTACTTTAAAATCTGTTTTTTTTAACATTTCAGTTAAATAAGACCAGCTTACTGAATCAAAGTTTCCATAAAGATCTAAATTAATTACAAATAGTTCTTGCTTCATGCCTAAGTAACCAATCTGGATATATCAGCTTTTTATCTATACATAAAATAAAGTTAGACAGATATAGTGCAGTATAGAAAGATATAGTGCAGTATACAATTAATTCATGTCATACACCTTCTTCTTGAGCATTAGTTATATTTTGGAAAAAATCCAAGAATTCTAGAGTAGTAGGAAAAGACAGTCTATAACTATTTGTTTATTTATTATATTTTTATTTGTTTATGCTGAAGAAATTGTTGAATAAGCAGTGACATTATTTTATGTTTCTGTTTAATATGTAAAAGAAAGTCAACACAGATTGTAATATCTGATCAATTACACTTAGATTTTTATTTTAAGTTGTTAAAGATAAACTGTATGTTGCTGAAATGGAGGAAATATTCCTTCAATAAGGGAAGGAGTACTGTGGCATAATTTCTCTTGACAACATAATTCTCTTGATAACATTGCCTTGAGCTCAAATGTGGATTAGCATTTTCCTAGAATAAATAAATTACATAGATGGTAGAATTTTGGCTAACTTCTTTGGATATCCATTTAATTACTATATTAATGTGATGTAACTTTCCTCTTTAACTCTATCTAATTTCTATTAGGCTGACCTACTAGTCTGAGTTTAAAATGGATGAGATTTAAATTGGCTGATTTAGATCCACAGAAGTTACACTCTCTAATTGTTAATCACAATAGAAAATCACTGTTGGGGCTATTCTATTTGTCCTGAATCAGAGATAATGCCGTATGTGCTATTTTTACTTTTCACGTGTTTGTGCAACTCTAAAGTTGGTGTATACAATTTGATGCGGGCTTGCCAAACATAGGGAGTGTAATGTGCCTCACTTTCAAAGTTTTGGTTAAGTTGTTTTACCATCCTGTAAAAATCATTGAGTTGAGCCCTCTGTGATTTGAATCTCTATGATAATAGGTGAATGCACAGAGTAATACAAAGTTATGAAATACCTGCAAAGTGAAGAATTTAATGTAGAAAGTCTTACACAGGTTACTTCACAGCATGGTGGAACAAGTCCTCAAGTAAGGAGAAACAGGAGCAGAGAAGTAGGAGACACCTGAAGAAAAAATATGGACCCAGGAAAGAAAAAGAGATTTAATATGGTGCAGTATTTATGCAAAGGAGAAAGCAAAACTAACCAATAAAAAGAGCAGCATCAAAGATATTTGAACAGAAATACAGGCAAAGGCATCTGGATATGAACAAAAATTACAAAACGAAAAAGAAGAAAACAAAGAGGAAAAGTAGAAAGAGGATTAATAATGGATAAGAAAAAGAAATAGAAACTGAGGTCATAGATTACCTGCCAATTGAAGGATTTAGTGTAGGAAATCTAACTCTGATAAAATCCCATCAGACAAGAGCAATGGATCCACAAATTAAGGAAAAATCAGTGGAGTGGGAAACATCTGATCAGTTGCCATATGAAGATACTTCAGAGCTTTCTATAGGAAACCAGTACAAAAGTTCAGTTAGAGTTGCACAGCAAGGGAAGGAACAGAAAACTGTGGCAACTCTGACTCAGTCAATGTTGTGGAGTGATAGGCCAGTGAGTCCCTATATAAAAGAGCAATGGATGACTTAGGATGAAACTAAAGAGAATATGGCACAGGAAGATGCTCTAGATCTTTGTGTAGAATGCTTACAGGGAATGGAGAGCAAAGAATGTGCCCCCAGTTTAAAAGAAAATAATCTAAGAGAAAAGGTGCTTAATTTAATAGAGATGGATAAAAATATTAAGTTCAATGGAAGAAACAGATTACAGAAAGGCAGTAAAACCCAAAAAGTTAGAAGTTTGGTAAAGCAAATTGACATAGTAATTAGCAGGGTTCATAGAAATTCATGCAATATAACAGAATTAAATAGGATATATTACTGTGCAGCTAAATTAATAACAGACAAAGTCATAGCACAAACATACAGAGCAATAAGGAAAAGGAAGGGGAGAAGTCAAATGTCATCATGGAAGTATAGAACAGAGAAAACTATAATGAAATTGAGGCAAGAAGTGTCACTGTTAGAAGAGGGAATAGATCAACAAAAATACTTAGAAAGATAGATGGGCTAAAAGCAATGTGAAGTATTAGAACAGATCAGGATCTACTGTGCAATATTGCAAGTAATAAACTAAAAATATCAGCACAGACAGAAAAACTCAAAAGATATGAAAATAAAGATCTACTATCTAAAAGTTGAACGTTTTTAGTTGACTTCCGTGTTGCCAGATGTTAGGAGATCGAGAGTACATATCGAATACAAGTGTACATTCGCTGATATGAACTAGATGTTATGAGTAGAGTTGCAGTACAGTGCGGATTGGGAAATGTATACCTTTCCTCACTGTAGTGCGATCTCAGAGTTATAATATTTCATTTGTAGGGGGTGTGGGGGGTGGAACCCCTCACAGGGGGGTGCAGGGTAGCTTGTCCCCCTGCTAAAATGTGAACAACAGTGTAAGTGTTTAACTTACATTTGCGTCTACACTGCCATCATGGTCGATTTCTGACATAAATGTTGAATCTGTTGAATTCAATCAACAGATTCAATGTTTTAACCTAATTAGTATGCAGGAGGTATGACATCATTTCGAAGTATCAAATGTTCATTTTTATAAACTTCGATATTTTGATAGTAAACCAAAAATAAACATAAAGGAAAAGTACAAAATAAGCAATTTATTGAAGACCCAAAAAAGTTTTACAGAGACTTGGGAAACAAGGCAAAAGGAACTGAAACACCACCAAAAAAGAAGAAATAGATACATTTTGGAGTTATATCTATGAAAATCCTGAGGAACATAACAAAGATGCTGAATGGATAGAAAAAGCAAAAGAAAGAATAAGAAGTCCAAATATACAGGATATGAAATGGGATGAAGTAACAGCCATAGCGATTGAAACAAAGTTAAGAAAAGTTCCTAACTGTAAAACCCCAGCCCCAGATGCAGTACCTAACTTCTGGCTAAAAGTATAAACGTTTTTACATGAAGACTTAGCCATGAGTAAGAACTACTTATATGTGCACCTCGAACAGACACCACCCTGGTTAACAAAAGGAGAAGTAATACTCCTACTTAAGAGCAAACCTGCAAGATATCCTAAAAACTATAGACCAATAAATTGCCTTTCACCAACGTACAAATTAAACACTGGAATTGATGCAGACAGAGTTTACAGTCATTCAGTAGAAAATTCAATCATGGCAATAGAGAAAAAAAGGATAACAAAAGAAAGTCATATGGAACTAAGGATCACTTGTTGATAAATAAAGACATAATGGAGGACCATAAAAAAGGGGAAGAATCTAAGTATGACATGGATAGACTACAAAAAAAAATTGACAGTATTCCACATTCATGGATAAAGGAGTAAATATATATACCCTACTCTGTTCAATTACATTACATTACAGCAATCATGAAACAAACCACTTTGCAGTTAAGCATTAAGTGGACAGATAAACAAAGTTGCTGTATGCGGATGATGTACCATTACAGGCAGGCACTGAGAAAGAACATCAGCAAAGGATTTGAACAAGAACATCAGCAAAGGATAGGCAAATACAATTCAAAACTGAAGGCACATGGGATGGAATTGAACACAGATAAGACAACTGCAATGGTAATAAATAGGGGGAAATCAGAAGAAGCTAAGAAGTGAGATAGAAAATAATGGAACAGGTTAACAGCTTAAAATATCTGGGAGGGCGGATGAGGAGAAGGCAAGTCTGAATGATGAGGTCAAAGCTAGAATTTGAGCAGCTGCAGCAAACTGGCACAGAGTGTCAGGAGTAATGTATGGCAGAAGAATGCCAAAGGAGATGAAAAGTAAGGTGTACAAGACAGTGGTATGACCAGTACTACTGTATGGTACAGAAACCTGAGTAGTAAATACAAAATAGTTGAGGAGGCTAGACATGAAAGAGATGAAGTACCTGAGGTGGGTGGTGTGATGCACATCATGGGGCAGATGAAGAAACGAAAACATCAGAGCAGAAGTCAAAATAATACCAACTGCAGAGAAGGTCAAAGAAAACAAATTGCTGTGTCTCAGGCACATGTGAAGAAAGGTAGAAGACAGCCTGGTAAAAAAGATTTGGGACAGACAGGAGGAAGGTAAGAGAAAATGTGGATGTTCAGGAAAAAGGTTGATGGATTGCATGAGAGAAGTGTTGCAACAGTCAGCCATGACTATTGAAGAAGATAGGAGAATGACATTGAATCAAGAGAGATGTTGACAGTTGACACAACACCCAGACCCCATGTGGAAAATGAGGATGAGAGAGGTGATGATGATGATGATGATGGTGTATGGTGATGGGTGAATATTTCTTTCAATGTATTGAGAATCATTTTTTGTCTTAACTAAGTTCCATTGTTCATTAGTCAATATTAAGTGAAATTTAATTTTTTGTGTTGTAAGTTTTTCAATTATGTTGCTTTGTTGGAACAACATTTCATACATTAACGTACGGCGGTAGTGTTGTAACCTCACAGCAAGAGGTTCTCTCATTCGATTCTCGGCTTGGCTTGGGAGTGCCTATTGTGTGGAGTCTGCATTTCCTCCCCACGGTTGGGTAGCGTTTGAAAGACATGCGTGCATAAATGGGCGTGCCTTTGTTGAAGATTGGGTGTCGAGCTGGCACCTCGGCGTTTTGTACAAATCTACTGCCAATCAGTAGCGGACCGGAGTTCTGCTGTGGCGACCCATTACTAGGAAAAAGCCGAAAGACAAACAACAATAACTTAAAGAAGCGTTATTTAAAATACATCCTTTTAATATCTACCAGAAGAGATACATTTTCAATTTTTTTACAAATTCTGTAATGTGCTTCCTTTGGTATATGAGTGGGCCATCAATGAACCAATTATGGTGCTTTCTCTTCCAGGACCTTAAGTCAAAGTACTTCTGTCATGCTTTCATTATTGTGAAACTCTAATTTCACTGCAGGAAATGAAGGCCTATGTTGCTTTTGTACATAGGACTATATTTTACTTTACTTACCTTTTCTATTCTTCCCTAGAAAAGTAAGACTGTTCACAATTTGTGATATGTGTCACAAAAGGAAATATTATTAGACTAGCAATCTGGAATTTTGTAAATAATAATATGTCATTTGTGAACATTAATATGATTTATGTAGAAGTGTGACAGAGGGAGATACTGCCAGCACAGCTGTCTGGAATTTTGTAAATGGTTATATGTCATTTGTGAATGTCAGCATGATTCATATGCTTGTGTTACAAATGTTTCAGAACTATATGTCATACAAGATGGTTGGTACAGACATGTGTGCCGAAGAGATATATTGTAGAGTATTCAGCTTAAAGAAGTATCCACAGTGTACCCTATTGGAAAAAGTGCAAAAATGTATATAAACTATTGTAACTGTGTAAACGCATATGTTTTAACAGTGGGAACTGGCATATAGAAGGTTGACTTGCAAAACTTCAGAAAAAATAGTTGAAATTAAATTATTTTATAACCACATAATAAAAGAGATGTTATCCTTCAGTTTCACTGCAACAGGAGACCAAAGACCAAACAATCTGATGATTTTCTTAAAGACACACACACACACACACACACACACACACACACACACACACACACACACACACACACACACACATACCATAGCTCTCAACATTTTAGTACAAAAAAGACAAAAATAATGGGGGAAAGCCTCAAAAATATTTACACATTTTAAATATTGCTCTTTTAAAATTAAAAAGTAGGTAAAATAAAAAGGTTTGTATTACCGTACATTTTCTAAGGGATACAAAGACTGAAAATCAAATGCTTGTCATTATTTAATGAATTCAGTCTTCACTGATTTGCCACAAAATATAGAAAACCACACTATTTATGAGGAAAAGACCAAAAATTTGAGGGAAAATCTGCACAGTTGAGAGGTATGTCGCACACACAGAAACACACACACACACACACACACACACACACACACACACACACACACACACGCGCGCGCGCGCACACGCACACATATATGGGTAACTACAGGCTCTCAAATCTCAAGTGCTCAGAAACCACAAACTCAGAACCAGGGACCTGAGTACCTTGTAGCTCTGGTAGCTGCTGCTTGCAGTCAAACTCAAATATGAGTTTGGGAAAGAAGCTGTGGATTATAAGCTTAGCGAGCAGGAGTGGGAGTTTAGGCTTTTGGAGTGGGAAAGGAGTTTTAGGTTCCAAGAGAAGAAGGGTAGTTTTAGGCTTACAGAATGATAAGAGAATTTAGGTTTAGAGTAGAGGGTGCAGTTTTGATTTCAGATTTAAAGGTTGGGGAGTGAGTGTGAAGATTTAGAGTAAGGGAGTGAGGACTCAGTTTGGGAAGTGGGTGGGGTTTATGGTTAGAGTTTACTTTAAGGTTTGGGTGTAGGAAGGGCTATGTACAAGCAGGATATCAAGCTAAAGGGAGTTTGAGCACTAACAATTTCAAGCAAACTACAGTGAGTAGGTGTGTCGGCAGGTGTTTCTTGAGTTTCTAGCGCATGATCACATGTAGTAGACCCCTCCACCCCCCACACACACTCATGCAAAGACAGAGCATTTGAAAAAGAAATCTGGTTATTTATACATAAAACTAATAGTGGGAATGTTGATATAAAGTAAAACTTTGCAGCTTTCAAAAGCACACAGTATAACTATGGCCAAAAGCTCAGAAAAAGTCATTTAATCTGATGAAATTTTAATGAAATGATTCAGACCAAAACCATGGCATTCTCATCTGAGAGTCAAATAGAGATTTAAGTCAATATCCTGTGATATAGCTTGTCACATACAAGCTATGCTTCCATTAAATTAATTCAAAATACTTAACAAAATGTAATTTTTATACACATTTATATTATTTGTGAGAAGGATGTAAAGAAAAGGGAGGTCTTGAAAAATATCATTATTTGGAAAAATGGAGCTACTGATATTGTTTGAAATATTCATAAATGTTTATTATGTCTCATTCGTTATCTCTGTGCCACCATAATGTATTCATCATCATAATCAAACAAGTTGGCAATAGTTGTTTGATACAGAGATTAATCATACCAGAAGAAAGAAACAAATATGATGAAAAGTCATACAATAAATTTGAAAACTGACTGAAAAGGTATAAAATAAAATATTCATTCATTTATTAAATATGTTTAATGGAGAAATTATGTTTTGTTTTTGCAACATTTTTGTCACACTGCCAAAGATGTTTTAAATGCAACTTTTTTATCACATCTTGTTTTACTGCTATCATGGGTTAACGGAAAAAAGAAGTGGTTTCAGGTAGCATGCCTGGTAGTGTTAGTTGCTTGAAATAAAACCCATCATGGCTGCAAGGCTAATTATATTCTTTGTCAATGTGTATAACCAGTTTCATTTACAATAATTCCTAACACTGACTACCTTCACTAGATATAAGGTGACTAATATTGTCATCCACTATTCAAATGGATATCTAATTCATACACGAGTCTACACCTGTCTAACACAAAGGTATATCTAATTCTTCCATGAATCTACACCTGCCTAACACATAGGTATATCTAATTCTTCCATGAGTCTACACCTGTCTAACATATAGGTATATCTAATTCTTCCATAAGTCTATACCTGTCTAACACATAGGTATATCTAACTCTTCCATGAGTCTACACCTGTCTAACACATAGGTTAGGTCATGATGGTCACTGACATATTACAAATCTTTTCCCTTTAGCAAGGAGTATTTTTTATTTTGGTAATCATACTATTTTTACCAACACTGGCGTTCCACATAGTTTGATATCCTCCAATGTATTTGTTATTTTAAATATATGGTAATTGGACTAGGATACATACGATTTCCATATCAAATGGGTCTACATATAAATTGTTTAATCAGAAGACTTTCTTGTTACCATTCTCATACCACTGTAGGTAAATCTGGTTATTTGATGCTAAATAATATGTTCTTGTTAAAGTTTCTCATCAACTAAATCCATTTTATACCATCTTCAGAAATTACTTAATAAGATAGTTGCAAAATTTAAAACATGATCAGTAACTGAAATAATGTAAAACTGCTCTGTTCATTTCTTCTTTAGGCATAGCAAAAACTTTTGATAAATTATTATGTCTCCTCTTTATTTAAATGTATGATGCCACCCACTTATTTTGTAATACACTTAAGTAATTAAATGAAAATATTTAAGGAATTTCATGCATTGGTCCTTTCCTTTTTCATAAGATAGGGCTAAAATGTGAAACGAAACAGTGATGTCCTTTTTCCAAGCCTTTTTATTTTGTTATAAATTAAGCTCTTTCCTCTTAGGTGGAAGGTGAAGATATAATTATGTATCCATGATCTCACATGCTGATGATGTGGCAGTTTCACTCTTTAATACTATCTGTATACTACCCTTACAATTAGTTTTAATATCTATCTCAGTTTAGTTCCTTCTCCAACCCCCTGCTGATAAATTATCATTTCACTGAACAATGTCCTTCAGGTTTCAGTAGAATTTGATCAATTAAATATGAGAAATACCTAAGTATTTATTTAGAGTCCAAGTTTCCTTTAACTAAACAACATTTAAACAAATTCTTCCATGGAACTACTCACTCTTGGATTAAGACTTTTCCAAGACCACAAGCTGAACATTATTAAAATGACTTTACTTCTAAAACTACTATTCCAAATTTCAACACAACCAAATTTTTTCCATCAAAAACCAGCTTATCTATCTATCTATCTATCTATCTATCTATCTATCTATCTATCTATCTATCTATATATCACTCTATCTATCCATCCATCCATCTATCCATGGGAAATAACATTTTAGTAGCATCCATCCATGGAAAGACTTAATTCCAATATTGTGTAGTTGTCTACCACTTCATGGGGAATGCAATTATCATAAATGTATTTATATATGGTTTGAAAGACAACAATTTTACCTCAAGAGTTACTGAACTTGAAACAATATGTAAAATTAGTCAGAAACAGGAATTGATCATTTTTTCTTTGACTGTTTATTTTGCACTCAAGAAAGATATCAGTAAAACATTCAAATCACATATACATACGCACAAACGGGTTCCATTCACATGGTCGGCATTTCAGAATGTCGACATTCATATGGCCAAGACCATATGTTCGACATTCAAAATGTCAACCATGCGGAACCGGCATCTCTGTACAGTATGGAATGGAAAGATTTCCATCTTCTGCACTGTAGTGTGATCTTGGAGTTGGTATATTTAAGTTTTGGGGGTGTGGGTGGCAGAGCCCCCTACATGGGTGCAGGGGGATGTAGCCCCCCTGCTAGCAGCGTGAAGGTAAGTTTTTTTGTGTTTTTTTTTTTTTTTTGTATGGTCGACATTTTGAATGTCAATCATGTGGGCTCGCCATATGAATGTCGACATTCTGAAATGTCTACCATAAGTGGTAGATCTACACAAATATATATACATATATATACATATACATAAAAGGAAGGTTTTCTTAACTGTTTTTGAATACTTGCTTAGGTTTTACTACTGAAGCAGTTAAATTACAGCTATTGGGGAAAAGGAAACTCTCAAATAACAGACCATTAATGGTAGCAAGAAAAAAAGTCAGCTTAGTATGTCCTATGAAGCATTGTTGCCATGTTTAATTGCTAAATAATTACTTTATTGTTGCTTTTTCTGAAGCTAAACATAAATTTGCCTGTATAATTTGGATTCCTTTACTTTCCATTATTTTTTTAAGGAAATATTACATATGTGGCATTTTTTGATACATCTGTAAAACTATTTATTTGTAGCTACAACTTTAGAAACATTTCAGGTGGAATAATTAAAGGTATAAATAATTCAAGGAGATTTTTGCAAAGTCTTTACTAAGAATTATGGGGACTGTGTGTGTGTTTACCTTCATAGGATGTTTAGTCAGATTATGACTTAGTTATGTAATGGTGCCAGTGCAAAAATGGTGGTGGCACAGTTGATTGAACTACATTGGGAACAACAAGAATTCAACATTATGATCTTAATTTTATTTTTAAACATGAGCTAAACTGCTTAAAGAATCCTATTGGAGAACATGATTCCAGTGATTCCACATTCAGACCAATTAATGGGCAGACATAAACTATTTTGACAGACTTAGAAAAGGTTGTAAACTGGGTGTTTGAATATTAATTAGAATGTAAACAGATCCTGTGCTCTTCTATGAATGTGAAAAACCTGTGTGAAGGACCTTGGCTGATACTGTGTAAATATGTGAACTTTATCATGATATTGTTCATGCTGCACAATACCTCTCTAAAAGAAATCCCTGTAGCTGCTCTACTCATCTAGCAGGTCAAATGTTCAAGTGCATTTGCACTTATTTGCTATGATATCAGAAGAATGAAAATTCATTCATTCTTATTGATTGAGTGGTCTTAGCTACATAGCAAACTTACCTATGGTCTATGCAATTAATATGATACTCTGTAATGTTTCAAGAATGCAAGTGTTACAAGTTATAAAAAACAGAAGACTGCCTAAAAAAGTAATCTGCAGCACCTAATATGTAAGACAAAGTTATAACAAGGGCAGAGTAAAGAGACATTTACCCTGAGTAAAGCTTTTGTTAGTGAGCTCCACAGTGTAGAAATGGTCTCAGTCAGTCCCAGCAAACAGTGTATATAATCATTAAAGCATCCATGGTTCAAAGAATATCACAGCACAAAGAATAATAAACAATCCTTCAACTTGCTCATCTTTTAATGCAGTTCTCCAGAATTACACCCTACAACGTCCATTGAGATCAAGTATCAAAGATTAAATGATAAACAACTCCTTATCTTGCACAAATCAAAAACATTTGCAGAACACTTTCTGTATTATAATGCAATAACGGAAACCTGGAACTTGCTCCCTGTAATAATCAAGTAAATACCCAACCTCTGCATTTTCAAGACTTCTTTATAAACATTCCTAATTCCTGGCTCTGCTCATGCTCCATACTAAGTCCCATCCTATAATCCATGTTTTACTCTTCAGCCCACCTTCCACTTCTAACCACAGTTTTATCTACTATATTTACTGTAGACGATCAACTCAGATTTGACAAACACATAAAAAATGTAGTAAAAAATGCATACACAAAAAAAACTGGGATTCCTTGATAGAGCATTTCCGTTTCTAACTGAATATTCTCACAAAACCATAGCAACAACTTTCCTACTACCCAACCTGCTCTATACCTCTCCAATTCTTACGAATATTAATACTTCACACAGAAAAAAATCTGGAGGAATGTTATAATAAGATAGCTAAGTTTATTACTAATATGTCTAACAGAACCCACCACCCCTTAGTACACAAAAAATTAAACTGCCTTGAACTGAACTGCTTCATCTTTTGCTCTCAATTAAAATGTGCTCATAACTTTAGCAACGTTTCTTATTGTTTTCCATTCCTGAATAAACTACTACAGGGCATTCACCTACTAGAAGTCTAGCACATTAAATACAAGTCTTGTCAGTGTTATCAAATTGCACATCACTCTTGGTGATGCCTTATACTCATCCTATATATCTAACATCTGGTACCCCCCCCCCCCCTTCATGTTAGATGCATTGCATTCACTATTATTTATAAACATGAACTGAAAGGTTATTTACAGTGTTTCTTGCTCAGATCCTGTTCCTCTCTTTCAGTCTAACTTAATATTACTATACCTCTCCCAGATCTCATGCCCACTTACATCTTTTCAGTCACATATACCTCTTATGTATCTCTCATTCAGCATTTCATTCCTCAAACTATACCTGCATCCACCTAAGACTTGCATTGCTCTACGTCTCTCTCATGGCTAATTACCTAACAATGCACCTGTTCTCTCACCTGCCCTCTTCTTTTTCTTCACTATCCACTCTTCTTTACTACCTGTCATTTCTCCGACATTAACACCCATCATTCACCTCAAACTTCACTTGTATGAATGTTCCCTCACATCTAACATATTTTTAATACACCTTTTTGACCACTGCTTAATTGTTTTCATCTGTTGTTTATCACATTCCATATACACCATAGTTTTTCATAACCTCCTTATACTGTCAAACGTCTATTTATATTAACAGCCATTTTATAGAAAATATTGATTTACCTCTGTTCACTCACTATCCTTCTGGAATACATATCTTTTAAATATTCATTTGTAATTTCATAAGAATATCGCTTTTGCTATTAACTTATACTTTCTCTTCTTTTCTCTTATATCCACACATGCACATATTCACCAATCTTTCTCATCTCTAACTCTCTTTGTGAACTTATTAATAATCATTTTTCCAACTAACCACTGTCTGTCTGTCTCTCTCTCTCTCTCTGTATATATGTATATATATATCTATATATATTTATCTTTTGAATTCATGTATTTCCCTGCAGACCTTACATTTGCTTCAAGCTATCTCTCTTCACATCTTGTAATTTAAAGAAATTAAGCTTATTTCTCTAACCAGACAATGTTAATCTGTCTTGTATTACATTATATTATACGTATTGTACATGTAAAAATGGCAATCCACATCAGATGTTTATATGTGCCATATTCTACTGTTTTCCTATCATATACTGTGTTGAAGATTTTCCCCATGGACCTGCACTGAAAATGTTTTATTTCTTAATCACACTTTGCAAGTAAGTAAGCAACTAACTAAATGTTGCAGTTGCTGTACATTTATGGAAGCATGCTTGGCACTGTTATATAACTGCCAATTGATCAGTGACTGGCAAGGCTGACCCTGCTCTCCAGTGCTGAGTACAAACTTATCATTTAGTCTGTGTCTGTTAGGGACTACAGCTCAGGCTGACAGAACATTTTACTCTGAATGACATTTTTCTTTTCTTAATCATCTAGTTAGGTGAGGAGGGGTACCACTAGGGTGCTTTTACCTGGAGCACATTTCAGAAATATTTTTCCATTTTTGGGACATATTAGCTAAAAGACTTTCTTTTATTTGATCTTTATTGGGCACACAGGATGGGGGTTGCAGTTTAAATATCATGACAGTGAAACCAAAATAGTTAAAATAATTTGTTTTTTTTTTACTTAAATTCCAGTCTTTCCATTAATTCTTGCTTTAGATATTTTGTGTTACATATTTCTTGTATGCATTTGCATACTAGCCTTATTTTTATTTTAGCTGCCTACCCTAAATGTGTTACCAGTGGCAAACATAATTCATTTAAAACTTATTTCTTTTTAATACTGACATGTAATAAAATCAGTTCTGCTAATATAAGTGCAGTCAAATTAAACATCTTCCATATGAAAGATTTAATGAATTATTTTTCATGAAATTGGTGCTGCATGGCTCCATATCATCTGTAAATGGATCTGCAATTTCCCCTATTGTTCTTAATTGACAAGCTGCACATAGCATTGATAAATCAATTATCACATGGACAGTTATGAGAATATTTTTATTAACCTATATATTCTGCAAATATAATGAATTATTTAATAACAAGGTGCAAGAAAGCCTGTTTTCGAAACAGATATAATCTTATATTGATTTATTCATGTGAACTGTATTACTGAATTATCTCGATTAATACCACATGCGTGCACACACACACACACACACACACACACACACACACACACATATACACACATCTGGATGGTATTCTTAACTTTTTTAACTGCATTCTTTTATTTTCAGAATATTTGTATAAAGGACACTTGTCATATTTTATATATAAATGTTATATTAAATGAATTTTTTGATGCACATAGAAATTTGGAGGACTCCAGACCTCATTATTGTTGTTTTACTTGGTTCAAGGTGTTTATAAGTCTGTGCGATTTAGAAAATAGGTGTGTACCTCTGCATTTAAAAAGCTTGCATTTACATATCATACTGCATATATTATTTTGTGCAGTTGTTTTCTTAAAACAAATAATACAGAGCACAAGAAAGCATGACAAACTCACAAAACAGATACTCACAAAACATCTTTCATTATGAAAAATGAAATGTATCCACAGCACCATATCTGTTCAATAAGAAAACACTGTCACTTAAATTCCCTCTGCAATACTCAGGACTATCCCACCACCTGTAAGACATGTAGTAAATGCTTGCCTTACATAAGTTGATGGAACTTTCTATATTACTTTACAAACTCTTTGTGTCAGAATCTGAAACAAGCCAGCTTGACGGCATGGAAAACAGTACCATCCCATGCTCAGGATGCCGCATCTATGATGTAAACAGTTCACAGAATGTGTGGATGAAGTGGGATTTTTCCTGCTGATCTAGTTCAGGGAGACTTTGTTGCTTCTACCAAATGGTATGGTAAGATGAAAAACATGTGAAAGACAGGATTCTAGCTAAGAGTAAGAAAGATCCTTGTGGAGCTGATTCCTGGCGTTATACAAATCTGTTGCACACATTTTGAAGTATTGTACTTCAAAGACTTCAGAAGTAAATTAAAGTGGAATTAATTACTTTTTTATTATTGGATCAAACAGTATATACAGTCTATTAAAAGAAAGTCAGTAAGTGCATTGAACAAAGCTGATTACAAGCACACATTGTACAATAACTTGAAACTTTAAAACAACATGCAAAACAAAACAGAGTGGTTTTGACAAATCTTATGAGTATTAGTTATCCACAAAGTACTATCCGGGCATAGAAAGCTGAAGTGCAATAAATTACTGAACGTGTACCAAGAACTGATTGCATTGCCATCTGTTGAATGTGATGAAATTATGGAGTGGAAGTGAAAGGTGGACAGGATCACACACTGCCTTATGAAATGGAACATGAAAGGTAGAAAACATGAGCAAAGTTTGGGATAAATGATAAAAAATAAATAATCTAACATGGCTGGTGTCAAATTTTACATTTCTTAGGCCCAGTATACATGCAGTTTCATTCCAAATTAACAAAAACAGTAAACTGAAATGCTATAAAGCAGGACAAAGATGTCCGGAGACTGTTTTACTAATGCATGATGCTAATGATGTACAACACAGTTATATTGAGAAACTAAGGTACAGAAATGATGCCAATACTTAAAGTATTAATATAAACCTGTGCAGCAGAAGGCATACATAAGGTAAGGACAGAGAAAGTGACCAGTTACTGATGAAAATATACACATGTAACAGAATTTCATTTTATTTATTTATATATTTTATTTTACATTTGTTGACCGGGATAGTCCAACTGGATACATGTCCATTTTCAGCGGAGACCTGGGGAGAAAAGCTCAAAGGTGGTTTCATATATAATTGTTACAATGTACATATAGATCATGAGTCTTCATAACATTATACATATAGAACACATTTTACAGTCTAGTTGAATTTTTATAAATATAACACATTTTATAGTCCAGTTAGATTAATACAGTCTAACCATCTTCTAGACTAGCTTAACAAAGATAATTGAGTACCACTTACAGACATAGAACTAGTAAACCAGTATGCATGATGATTTAATCAGGCTTGGAGCAAGGACATATCTACTGAGACTTGAAGTGCTCCTTAATCTTTCTTAAACTGAGATAGGGTGGTATGTAGGGTAATGTTAGCAGGAAGGGAATTCCAAATTTTGCCAGCAGAGTTGGCAAACAGGGAGTCACCAGCTGAGTTGTTGGATTTAATGGTTTTCACTGATAGTCTATTGGATGACCAGAGTGATCTGGAGTTGGAGTGGGGATACATTATTTCTTTCAGGGCAGGTGTGTTATCTGGTTGGTTAAGTGCTTTGTGAGCCACATTGAGTTGATTATACTGAATCTGCCTGGGAACCTCTAGGCATCTGAGATAATTTAGATTTTTACAATGATGTGTTCTATAGGGTAGACCAGTTGCAAATCTTGCTATGTTATAGCAGCTTGAAGTTTTGTTAAGGTCAGTTTTACTTAGGTTGGCCAGTAAGGGGGAAGCATATTAGAGTGTAGAGAGTAGGTGGGAGCGGGCAATGGATGTCCTAGCATATGGGGTAAGGAATGGCTTTATCCTGTATAGCGAGCCCAATTTTCTGTTAATGGTTTTGATTGTTTTGTTGATGTGAACATCAAACTTAAGATTGTTGTCTATAATGACTCCTAGCAGTTTTGTATGGGCATCTGGAGTGATTATGGTACCATTATTGGCCTTAATGGAGAGAGATAACACTGGGGATTTATGCGTGGGGGTGAAAAGTAGGAGTTTTGTTTTATTAGTATTTAGTATAAGACAGCGAGTGGCAAGACAGTTCTCTGCTAGGTTGAACGTTCTCTGAGTTATTGATAGCAGCTCTGTTTGCCAGGTGCCAGTGCAGATCAACGTTGAGTCATCTGCATATTGAATGCAGATGGCATCAGGGATGACTTTGTGGAGGTCACTGATAAAAATGGAAAACAGAAGTGGTCCCAAGATGGACTCCTGTGGGATACCTAGAGTGTTGGGTAGGAGGTTTGAGAGTTTGTTCTGCCATAAGATGAATTGTAGTCTATTGTTCAGGTAGGATTCAAACCATCAGAGAGAGTGATTGCCAAGGGACATTGCTGCCAGGGTGTTGAGGAGAAGATGGCAATTGACCATGTCAAAAGCCTTGGACAGGTCTAAGAAGAGGGCTGAAGATAACTTGTTGTTGTTCCTGTTATAGTTTATAGTGTTAGAGAAGGTGAGGAGAGCTTTGGTGGTACTATGATATGGTCTGAAGCCATACTGGGAGTTAGCCAGAAGGTTGTTTTGGGTTAGAAAGTACAGGAGCTGTTTATGGATGCATTTTTCCATTATTTTTGCTAGAGGTGATAAGATGGCTATGGGTCTATAACTGGATAACTCAGTAGAGTTACTACCTTTATGGAGGGGTATGACATGAGATATTTTCCAGATAGAGAGGACTGAGGCTTCTGATATGGACTGGTTAATTAGAATGGAAACAGCGTACACTATGGTATATTCAGTTTTTTGCAAATATTCTGTTGGGAGAAGGTCTGCAGCAGACTCTGCTACACTTTGCTGTGAAGGAAAGATTAGTTTGCTTTTATTTTTTGTATTTTGTATTACTTTATTGCCTTTTTATATTTTGAATATTGTGGTTTGTTTTCTTTACCTTGTGTTTTACTTGCATTCTGCTTTAACAGCATATTAAAACTTCAAAAGAGACCACAGCTCTCTCTCTTCTGAGTCAGGCAGAATTTTTTTTCCACCCTCCCACCCAGTTACAGTTGTCTTGTTAAATACCACTGTCTTTCTAGTTGCCTGCCCCTTACGTTAATTTGACCATATATCTCATTTCCTCTCTGCTTTCACTGGCTTATGTGAGTAATCACAAAATCATCATTTTTGAAATCTCTCCCCTTCAACTATTCAAATTTATTGGCCATCCTACTGTATTCCATAGTACCAGAATACAAAATTGACCACCCCTTTCAACCCATCTTGCTGTTTTAAAAATAGTAACTCTCCACTAAACCTTTACTTTTTAAACAGGTAAAACTTAAGTTACCTACTTTCACATCTAACTTCTCTAGTGCACACTGTAGTATGCATTTCTTTCATCTTACCTTTAAGCATCCCTGTGACTAGCACTTTCTCTAATACCTGCTGGAAAGCACTAGGAAGCCTTAAAGTGATACAAGCACTCAACTCTCCTTGTAAATAAGGAGAAATTAATAGTAGGCACTAAACAGCCTATAATTGAAAAGTACCTTGCTAAGGTAAGGGAAAACAGCTCCTGTAATTTACAAAAAAAAAAAAAAAAAAGCACCAAACCAGGCATGCCCAAGGGTCAGCTTACGGTGATTTTTCCTGTCCATCTGGTGAATCTGGGCATACTGGGGCAATGCAGCAATTGCCTCATGTACACAGACAACCCTCTCCTCCTACCACCCAACACTACAACCTGTGAGAAATGCACTTACATAGCCAAAATGGAAGCAAAGCTCTCTCCACCCAAGATTGTGCTAGACAGTCAAGAGGAGAAGGTTACCACCCACACTACACCTCAAGCAACACATAGCCCTTCTAAACCCACACCACCAACACCCACATATAGCAACACTAAATCCACATATGCAGAGGGCCTTAACTGTAACCTGCCCAAGCAACAAGGGCATCTGAAGCTGAAACTTAAACAAACACCAAACACAACCAAAGTGTCACATAGTTCAGAACACCAGTGTGCCACCCAGCAACAGCCCCTAAGGCAAGACGATGTACCTAACACTTTAGTCATAAGTGACTCTATAGTCCGGCACACTGATGTCCCTCTCAGCAGGTTGAACAAGGAGAAAATTACAGTTAGCTGCCTGTTGAGTGCCAGGATCTGCCACATAACGCATGCACTCAAGTCACTCCACAACAAGTACAAATATGACTCTGTCATTGTCCATGTTGGAGTAAATGACTTGAGACGTACCTCCCTGGACTACATGAAAAAAGACATGGAAGAGCTCTCAGATCATGTGGCCCAGGCAGGTATGACCCTAGCCCTGAGTAGCATCCTGCCTTCGCCCAAAATTATACCACAATATAAGGACAAAATGATTGACTTCAACAATTGACTAAGCTTCTGGTGTCATTCAAAGGGGATCCAGTATCTGTCTGCCTGGGGCGACATGATTGACAGACCACGATGCTTTGCCAGAGATGATCTGCACCTGTCGTCCCTGGGATTCAGGTTACTGGCTAAGGCTCTTGCCACCCCTATAGTGCCTTTTTTAGGCAAAGTTCAAAGGACAAAACCACCACTGTAACAGGTACAAACATGCAAAATCTGAACGTAA
This sequence comes from Protopterus annectens, assembly GCF_019279795.1. NCBI lineage: Eukaryota > Metazoa > Chordata > Ceratodontiformes > Protopteridae > Protopterus > Protopterus annectens. The sequence continues at coordinate 812,669,439 of NC_056749.1, read as the reverse complement.
TGCTATTCAATGCTAGAAGTCTAAACCTCAAAATGCACTCTCTCGAGGCACTCCTAAAAATGGAGAACATCGATATCTGTGCAGTAACTGAGACCTGGATCAAGGCTCCGGAGAGCACCCCTGCAATACCAGGCTACAACTTTTACCACACTTTTCGGCCACCAAACCAGGACCGAAACACTAAAGGTGGAAGAGTGTCTATATTCAGCAAGGATATTCACACCACCAGACTGGTTGCCCAACACAATGCATCTGCAATTCTCCAGGTGCAACTAACACTAGGTAAGACTGCAATCCAAATTGTAGCTTGCTACAGATCCCCCACCATACCCCAAGATTCTCATTACACCTTTCTAAACATACTGGAACATATTAAGATAGAACCAAACACCCTAATACTGGGTGATTTTAACTACCCTGCCATTAACTGGGAAAACTACTCATGTACCAACACCTTTGCCCAATGGTTCTTGGAAATCATAAATTCCAACACCCTGGATCAACTAATCCATTGTCCCACCAGGGGCTCCAATATCCTAGACCTAGTCATTACCAACATGGAAAATCAATGCTTCACACCTATGGTCACCCCCTCGTTAGTCAGGTCTGACCATAAGCTAATCACCCTTAACATCCACATCCCCCACCCCCCCCCCCAGTAAGGAAACCTCCGTAAAAAACTTCTCCAAATCCAACTTCATGCTACTCAAGTCAGAAGTGACAAACTTCATGACACCCATGCAGACGAGAACTGAAAGTTCAACTGCTGAATCCTACACTAAAGCACTGTACGAGCACATCCACTCATGCATGAATCGTGCCATCCCAAACAGAACCAAGATGCTCTCATCCAAAAAAAGGAAGCCAATCTGGTGGTCTCCTGCCATAAACAACTTTACAACAAAAGGAAGAAACTGTTGCAGAAAAGAGGAAAATCCCAGGATGCAAAAAACTCCCTTACCAGCCTCAGTAAGAAACTGAGATCCCTCATAAAATCCTCCAAAGCTAGTTACGAAAATAAAATTGCCAAAGATTCTGAAGACAACCACAAGGCATTCTATAACTATGTCAAGAATCTAAATGGCAATGTTCAGATCTGCTCTGAGCTAAAACAGAATGGCATTAAATATACTGATCCCAAGGATATTGCCAATATCCTGGCAGATCGATTCAGTGACAACTTCACTCCCTCTCACCCCCTAAATGGCCCATCTCAATACTGTAAGATTGCCAAATTCCAGTAATAACGGCCACACAGGTAAAAAATACACTCTCCAAAGCTAAGAATACAGAATCCATGAGACCAGATGACATCACGGGCTGTGTACTCCAGGAACTACAATATGAACTGGCACATCACCTAAGTGTCATGTTTAATCATAGCCTCACCTCAGGTTTCGTGCCCATTGAGTGGCGCAGAGCTACAGTTATCCCACTCCACAAGGGGGGATGCACCTTGGATCCCGGAAACTACCGTCCCATCAGTCTGACAAGCCTTATCTGCAAGGCCATTAAGTGTATTATCATGGAACTTATAAACAAAGACATTGGCAACCTTCAAAAACTGGACCCCAACCAGTTTGGGTTTGTGAATGGCCGATCTTGTCTTCTGAACCTGATTGACTTCTTTAAATCAGTCTCCAGAGCCATGGACAAGGCTAAGGTGGTCCACACAGCCTATCTAGAACTTGCCAAGGCCTTTGACACCATCCCCCACTCTGGAATCATAGAGAAACTTACTAAGCTGGGCATTAATCCCTACATCACCCAATGGGTTGCTAACTCGCTTACTGATAGAACCCACACTGTAAAAGTAGCCGATTCCAAATCCAGCTCCAGACAAGTGACAAGTGGTGTACCTCAGGGTTCAGTCCTGGGGCCGCTCTTGTTTGGCATCTACTTCTCTGAAGTACAGGCCAACACTAAGGGACTCTGGCTAACAAAGTTCACAGATGACTGCAAACTGGGAGCCATTATTGAATCCTCAAATGATGTGGATACTCTACAAAAGGACCTTACAGAAACAGATGCTTGGTGCTAGATCCATGGGCTCAAGCTCAATGCCAAGAAATGTATAGTTATCCCCTTTGGGAAAAAACATGTATCCATGAATTACCATATAGGTGGTAGTACACTAAACACCAAAAGTGTAATAAGAGACTTAGGGACACATGTGGACAGTGGTCTCGCCTTTGATAACCACATCGCCACAACAGTCAGGAAATCCTTCTATGTGGCACACCTCATCACTAAGGGCTTTTCATCCAGGAAAAAGGAGGTCATTGTCCTACTGTACTCATCCCTCATTAGACCTATTATAGAATACAACACCCCACTTGGTATGTACCACTCAAGACATCTGCAACAACTAGAAAGGCTGCATAAATACCTCACTAAAAGAATCACAGGCCTAAAGCAGATGCCCTATGCTGACCGCCTTAAAAAACTCCAGCTATACTCTGTTGCATATAGGTTCATAGGTTCATAGGTTCATAGGTTCATACTAGGCTATCTGCCCAAGGGCATTTATAAGCCTAGCCCATAGTTATGTGGCTTTCGCCACCCCTTTAGTTTGAATAAAAACTATGCCTATCATTTTGCTGTGCCTCTGTCAAGCAGTGACGCTGAAGTAATCCCTGGGGTATATCTGCAATCTCCCATCCATTGGTCAAGATTCCTCTTGAACAAGACCAGAGAGGTGCTCTGCCTCACATGTACCGGGATTTTGTTCCACAGCATAGGGAGTCTCTGGGTGATGAATCTGTCCCTCCAGCACGTTCTATTTATAACCGTGTCAAGGTTTAAGTCTCCGCCCTTGTGGTTCTGAGGGATCTAGATTTTTGAGGTGAAGCATATTCATCAAATCTGGGTTTGACATGGCCTTATATGTCAGGCACAGGTCACCTCTGAGCAAGCGGTATGAGACTGAATAGAGCTGGAGTTCTTTCAGTCGGGCAGCATAAGACATATTTTTGAGACCCTTTATCCTTTTGGTGAGGAACTTTTGGGGCCTTTCAAGCTGCAGCAGGTGTCTGGTCAGATACATTCCGAACGGGCGATTGTGCTCAAGCATAGGTCTACTGAGTGAGGAGTACAGGCGGACGATGACCTCCTTGATCTAGATGTGAATCCCTTCATGATCAGGTGGGTGATATAGAAGGTTTTCCTAACTACTTTAGCAACATGAGTGTCAAACGACAGGCTACTGTCAACCTGGGTCCCCAGATCTCTGATGACTTTTTCTGTGCTCAGTGGATTGCCACCTATATGGTAGCTAGGGGTAGCCTTGTTTTTCCCAAAGGGTATGACTATGCATTTTTTGGCGTTTAACTTCAGGCCATGGCTCTGGCACCAGTTATCCATTTCTGTGAGGCCCTTCTGGAGGATATCTGTGTCAGATGTGTTTTCGACTATGGCGCCCAGTTTGCAGTCATCTGCAAACTTTGTCAGCCATAACCCTCCTGTGTTTGCTTGTACTTCAGAAAAGTAGATGCCGAACAAGAGTGGACCCAGGACTGAGCCCTGTGGGACACCACTTGTGACAGGCTTTGAGTCTGACATGGCTCCAGCAACTCTGACCCTGTGGGTTCTGTCACTTAGCCAGTTTGCAACCCATCTTGTGATGTATGGGTTTACATTCAAGCTGATGAGTTTTTCGATGATACCTGAGTGGGGTATTGTGTCAAGGCCTTTGCCAGGTCGAGGTAGGCTGTATGGACTGCCTTTCCCTCATCAATGGCCTTGGTGACTGTCTCGAAAAAGTCAACCAAGTTTAAGAGGCAGGATCTGCCTTTGACAAAGCCAAACTGAGTTGGATCCAAAGTCTGCAAGTTCCCTATGTCTTTATTTATGAGTTCCATTATGATCCTCTCCATGGCTTTGCAGATAAGGCTTGTCAAGCTAATGGGCGGTAATTTCCAGGGTCTGTGGAGGCACCGCCCTTATGAAGTGGGACCACAGTCGCCGGCGCCACTCCTTGGGTACGTATCCTGAGGTGAGGCTAAGATTAAACAGCTGTCCTAACTGTGGGTTTAATTCCTCATTGAGTTCATGAAGCACACAGCCGGGGACACCATCCGGTCCCATGGATGCTGTGTTTTTGCCTTAGTGAGGGCAGTTCTCACCTGGGCGTTGGAGATGTTTGGGGGCTACAATCCTCTGGAATAGATATCTCTCCTTTGGGGGAGGGGAGAAGTTTGCACTGAACCTGTCAGCCAGTATGTTGGCAATGTGTGTAGGTTCAGTAATTTTCACATCATTTTGAACTAATTCTGAGCATATCTGGGAGTTTCCTCCTAGGTTTCTAACATAGCTAAAGAAGGCCTTATGATTCTCTTTAGAGTCCTTGGCGATTTTTCTCTCAAAATTTGCCTTGGATGATTTTATGAGAGCTCTTAGTTTTTACTTATAATGATCAAAGGTGTCTTACCTTTCAAGGATTTTGCTCTATCTTGTAGTAGCTTCCTCCTTTTGTTGTAGAGCTTGTTTATGGCTGGGGTCCACCAGACTGGACGCTTGCCTTTGGTACAGAGAGTCTTAGTTTTGTTTGGGATTGCCTGATCCATGCAGTCCTGTAGGTGCTGGTAGAAGGCATTTGTAAGTGATTCAGCGGTTTGAGTAATGTTTACCACTGGCTCAGGGGCCTTAAAGGAGACCACACTAGTTTTTAGAAGTGTGAAATCGGCTTTTGAGAAGTTTTTCACTGTGGTCTTTTTGTTTCAGGTGGGGCGGGATGAGGACCTCCAGCGAGATTAGTTTATGATCTGATCTCACCAGTGAGGGGTATACTTCGGTGTTGAACATTTTGATCCCATGTTCGTGATGATGAGATCAAGTATGTTTTCTCCTCTTGTGGGGATGGTGACTAGTTGTTCCATGGCATTTGAGTTTATGAACTCCAGGAATCTTTGGGTTAGAGTGTTCGGGCTTGAGTAGTGTTCCCAGTCTATATTAGGGTAGTTAAAGTCACCTAGTATGATGGTGTTTGGAGATACATTTATCCCTCCAATGTTTTCAGGAAGGCCATGTGAGGTTCCTGAGTTTGAGAGGGTGGCCTGTAACATGCTACAAATTGCAGAGCAGTCTTGCCTATGGTTAATTGCACCTGGATGGTCTCCGATGCATCATGCGTTGCCACCAACCTTAAGGTGTGGGTGTCCTTTATGAATATGGACACCCCCCCTCCTTTCTTGGTGTTGTCCGGATTTTGGGGCGGAACGCATGATATGAGGTGAAACCTGTTAGTGCTGGGGTGCTCTCAGGAGCCTTGAACCAGGTTTCTGTCACAGCACAGACATCGATGTTCTCCATATTGAGAAGGGCCTCGAGTGCATCTTGAGATTGAGACTTCTGGCATTGAGCAGCATTACCCTTAGTTTTTTTCCTTTTGGTGTTCTAGGGTGGTAGGTTTAGAATTTGAGCCTTGCCTAAAAAGGCACTATGGGGTGGCAAGAGCCTTTGCCAATATCCGAAGCCCAGGGTGACAGGTGCAAGCCGTCCCTTGCGAAGCAGCGTGGCTTGTCCAGCATGTCATCCCAGGCAGACAGACATTGATCCCTTTGAATGACACCAGAATTTAAGCCAATTATTAAAGCTGATCATCTTATCACTGTATTGTGGCATTATTCTAGGTGAAGGTAGGATACTGCTCAAGGTCAGGGTCATACCTGCCTGGGCTACATAATCAGAGAGCTCCTCGATGTCCCTTTTCATGTAGTCCAAGGAGGTACGTCTCAGGTCGTTGACACCAGCGTGGACAATGACTGAGTCGTACTTGTACCTGCTGTTGAGAGACCTGAGTGCTTGCTTATGTGGCGGATTCTAGCGCCTGACAGGCAGCTTACTGTGACCTTCTCTTTACTCAGTCTGGTGAGCGGGACGTCAGTGTGTCTGACTATGGAATCACCAATGACAAGTGTGTCTGGCATTTTGTTTGGCCTTAAGGGCTGTGACTGTTTGACACTCTGACTGTGTGGTCTATGTGTTGCATGTGTTGGGTCGTGAGGTGGTAGTTGTTTGGGTGTCTGCTTTGGTGGCCTCTGCTGTTTTGGTAAATTTTGATCAGAGCCTCCGAGTATGTCTTTGTGTGAGTATGTGTATGATTTGAAGTTGTGATGGTACCATGTGTGACTGGGTATGTATTGTGTGTGGTTACCTTCTCCTCCTGTCTGGTCTTGCCAGTCCTATGTTGAGAGAGCTCAGCCTCCAGTTTGGCCGTATAGTTGCATCTCTCGCATGTATTTGTGTTTTGTGGGAGAAGGAGAGGATTGTCTGTGTACATGAGGCAGTTGTAACATTGCCTCAATATTCCCAGGTTCACCAGTTGAGCTGGAGAGGACACTAGCAACTGATCCCTCGACATACTAGAAGTAGTAGATAAAGAGACTTTCAAAGGACTCCGGGAAGTGGGTTTTAGGCTGGTGGGGTACTATCTATAATAAGAGTGCTTTATCAAGGTGCAAGTACTGTAGGAGTAAGTGCTAGGCTTTACAGATAGAGAATAGTCTACTTGGGAATCAAGTAGAGATGAACTTTTCAGTTATAGGATATGCTGGTTAGATCAGCAGTACAGCTCGAGGAAGGTAGTTTTAAGGGAAAATTGGAAGAGTGGAATTTAGATGGCCCAAATAGTTTAACCTTGTTTAACCGCCGCTGCTCTTGTGTGCAACAGTGGTAACTCCGCTAAATCAGCTTCTGGCGTTTAGCGTGTTTTATAGCAGGGGCTGAAGGGAGCTAGGAATTGGCCCAAAACGACCAATGGACTACTAGTTTCTGGCTGAAACCTCACCAAATCAGACAAAAGGCCGCTCAGTGCTTCCCACTCCCACTGGTAAGCAAAGAAACTTCCCTCCTTCCTAATAAGGCAATGGATCAGTAACAGGAACTAAAAACAAAGCCCAGGGATCAGCAACTCTGAAACTGGACTACTCTAGTTCAGTAAGGCGGAAAACAAGAGATATTTTTGTTTTATTACAGAGACAAGGAAAAACAGACAGTAATTGCTGTAAATCGGCTAGCGCACTTTAGTGTGTAGCCTACAGAAACAATTTGCAACAATTAGTAACTTAAAGTGCAATAAACAGTGTAAAATGCAGAAATCACTTAAAGTAGCAATAAAACAGGCGAAATGCAGTTGCTAGCTTAAATAACAGTGGGAAAGCCACAAGAATACTTATATCTGGTAGAAAGTCACTCTTTAGCACTCTGCTGCTTGAATCACTCTGCAGGCCACCACGAGGCTCTGTGCTGAGTTGGTACAAGCTGGAAAAACGCGTGTTTAGCGTGTTTTATAGCAGGGGGCTGAAAGGAGCTAGGAATTGGCCCAAAACAACCAATGGACTACTAGTTTCTGGCTGAAACTTCACCAAATCGGACAGAAAGGCTGCTCAGTGCTTCCCACTCCCACTGGTAAGCAAAGAAACTTCCTCCTCCCTAATAAGGCAATGAATCAGTAACAGGAACTAAAAACAAAGCCCAGGGATCAGCAACTCTGAAACTGGACTACTCTAGTTCAGTAAGGCGGAAAACAAGAGATTTTTGTTTTATTACAGAGACAAGGAAAAAAACAGACAGTAAATGCTATAAATGCTGTAAATCGGCTAGCGCACTTTAGTGTGTAGCCTACAGAAACAATTTGCAACAATTAGTAACTTAAAGTGCAATAAACAGTGTAAAATGCAGAAATCACTTAAAGTAGCAGTAAAACAGGCGAAATGCAGTCGCTAGCTTAATAACAGTGGGAAAGCCACAAAAATACTTATATCTGGTAGAAAGTCACTCTTTTAGCTCTCTGCTGCTTGGATCACTCTGCAGGCCACCACGAGGATCTGTGTTGAGTTGGTACAAGCTGGAAAAACGCGTGTTTAGCGTGTTTTATAGCAGGGGGCTGAAAGGAGCTAGAAATTGGCCCAAAACGACCAATGGACTACTAGTTTCCGGCTGAAGCTTCACCAAATCGGACAGAAAGGCTGCTCAGTGCTTCCCACTCCCACTGGTAAGCAAAGAAACTTCCCTCCTCCCTAATAAGGCAATGGATCAGTAACAGGAACTAAAAACAAAGCCCAGGGATCAGCAACTCTGAAACTGGACTACTCTAGTTCAGTAAGGCGGGAAAACAAGAGATTTTTTTGTTTTATTACAGAGACAAGGAAAAAAAACAGACAGTAAATGCTATAAATGCTGTAAATCGGCTAGCGCACTTTAGTGTGTAGCCTACAGAAACAATTTGCAACAATTAGTAACTTAAAGTGCAATAAACAGTGTAAAATGCAGAAATCACTTAAAGTAGCAGTAAAACAGGCTACTCAGAGATGATCTCTGCTTAACATACAAAGCCATGTCAAACCCAGAGCTGTTGGACATGCTACACTTAAAGAAATCCCAATCCCTCAGAGCCACATGCTCCTGGGATCTAAACCTTGTCATTACAATAAACAAAACATGCTGGTGGGATAGGTTCTTGACCCAGAGACTCCCCAGACTCTGGAATAGATTGCCCATACATGTCAAGCAGAGTGCCTCTTTTCCCTTCTTCAAAAGGAACCTGACGATTGGATGGGAGAAAGGAAATTCACCCCGGGGATCATGTCAGTCGCCCTGCTAGACAAGGGTCCAGGGAAGTAAGTAGTGTGGGAAGAAATAGCCAGGGAATTGTTATGGATAGGCTTGTATAAGCCCTAGGGCTGATAGCCTAGAACCATCCTATGAACCTATGAACCTATGGGTAGTGTTTTTAATTTTTTGAGTAGTGAATGAATGAAAGATGTAGAGAATGATTGGAAGCTAAAGGTGGTCTGGGAGCTGGGAGTGCTATCCAGAAGATTAGAGGAGTTAAGGGGTATTTGGCTAGCAAGGGCTTGGATGGTTTCAGTGAAGAAATTATTAAAGGTGTTAGCAACATCCACTAGTAGTTTATCAGCAGAGGCTGAGGGAGGTGGAGTGGTGATTTGACCTGGGTGCAGTAATTTATTTAACCCTGCCCAGAATTTTTGGGGGTTATTTTGGTTCTCTTGTTGGAGATGGAGGTAGTATTATTTTTATCTAATAGAATAGCTCATTTTGTCTCATTTCTTAGTTGTCTAAATTTGGTTTGGTTTATAGGGTCTTTAGTAGCATGCCATGTTGCCCATGCCTTATTTCTGAGTATGATTTTTGTTTTAGTGCCTTTAGAGAGCCACAGGGTAGCTTTTGTTTTTACCCTCGGTGAATGAGCAGGAGCATAAGCATTGAGGATGGAGAGGAATTAATTGTTAAAGGGGCAGGTGCTTTAGGGCAGCCCAGTTGCATGCCTTAAGTTCATCCCGAAACTTACTAGGTTTGAAGCTTTTACTATTTCTTATTGTTCTGTAGATGGGTTGCTGAGAGTAATTGGATTTGTGCTTGCAGATAAAGTTAAGAAAGTGGTCGCTGAGGTCACCAGGGATGATCCCCCCACAGAATACATTTGGGGTGGCTATTGATTAGTATCCAGTCCAGTATACTATTTTTTTTGGTTGTTTCCCTATCCTGGTGGGGGTGGATATAACCTGTGCAAATCCATATAGGTTTCCATGGGTGGTAAGAGATTGAGAGGAACAGGTGTTCCAGTCGATGTTAAGGTCTCCTAGTACTATGGTTTCTTGTGGAGAGTTACTAGTTAACTATTAAAGGATGTCTTCTAGTGAATTGGTATTATTCCCTGGTGGAATATACACACAGACTATATGTATGCTTTTGTATTTGTTAATTTGGAGCTTGGTAGCAATTATTTCTGCCTTATTGACCTGGGGTGGTTGACTGGGGTCTAAAGTAACATTTTGTGTAGATTTGAAGAGTATAGCTACCCCCTTCCCTTCCTGAAAGAGCAGGAAAAAAAAACAGTAATATTGGAAGAAAGGGGGATTGCAGCTATAACAGAGATGGATTCAGAGGAAAACTTTCAGATAATATTGTTTGAAGGAGAGACAATTACCTCTGAGAAATGCATGATTACAATCCTCCAATCGGGAAGGATTGCGGGATGATTCTTAAACTGAACCAGAAAGTGGAGCAGCAATTTCATGGAGTGACATCATGGAGAAAATAGATGAAGAAACAGGAGAAGTAGAGAGTGTGCCAGAAAAAGTTCAAGAGACAAACACTTATGCACAAACTGTGGGAGAAGGAGCAAAGAAGAAAGAAGAAAGAAGAAATAAAATATACAAAAAAAAGTATACAGTACATGAGAGCAGTAAAAAAGAAAAAAGTTTGGACAGCTATGAGGTTTGGGACTCTGCCATAGCACCTCTGGGTGTCAAAGCAAAAGAGGTAAGAGCATTCATTTTAATAAGTAAAGAGGCTTTTGTGACTTGATATTTGAGAATGGGCAGGCCATGGACATTTTCTTGGGTGCATATGAACAAAAGAAAAATATTTATCCATTGTCAGAATATGTCCTGCAAGCTTTTTAGAGACAACAAAAAAAATAGAATAATGATCCAGGTTAGAACTGAAGTTGAGGCAGAAGAACTGAAAGAACATTTGTTAACTAAATGTAAAGAAGTAATGGACACTACAAAAATATATGATGAAAGAGGACTATGGACATGGGGATAAGAATGTGGAATAAAACTGAAAGTGGAAAATGATAATGTTATGCACGTGGCTGGTATTATTGATGTTCATAGTAATAGGGGTTTTGTGAAATACGAGGGTCAACCAAAAACTTGTTTTTGTGGAAAAAATTATCATTTAATCAATGAATGTGATAAAAAATGTTATTTATGTGGTAAAACAGGGCGTAATGCAAAAAAATGTGATTTAAACTGCAAAAATGTGGCAATACCAGTCACTTATGTCAAGAATATGAAATAAATGTGCAAGAAAAAGAAAATGAAGTTACACAGGATAAAGAGACAGAATGTGTTATACAAGAACATGTACAAAACGATGTCACTGATAAAGAGGTCATACATGAAGTTAAATTAACAAGGAAAAAGAAACAGAGGAGACAAGTGAGGAAGAAGATGATTGGTGCACAGTAAGAAATAAAAATAATTCGATAGGAAAAAGACTTAAAGAAAGGAAAAGAAAATTCAAAAACAGAATGATGAGAGAAAATAAGAAATGAAAGAGATACACATTTTACTATAATAACTGTTCATAAAAGCTGAAAATAGTAGCATTAAATGTGAACAGTATGAAAAATATTAACAGGAGAATAGGTAGATTATAATAGTGTGTAGCAGTAGAGAATAGGTATATTACAATGGTGTGCTGCAGTAAAGAATAGGTATATTACAATGGTGTCCTACAGTAAAGAATAGGTATATTACAATGGTGTGCTAGAGTAGAGAATAGGTATATTACAATGGTGTGCTGCAGTAGAGAATAGGTATATTACAATGGTGTCCTGCAGTAGAGAATAGGTATATTACAATGGTGTGCTGCAGAAGAGAATAGGTATCTTACAAGGGTGTGCTGCAGTAGAAAATACATAGAAGACAATGGTGTGCTGCAGTAGAGAATAGGTATATTACAATGGTGGGCTACAGTATAGAATAGGTATATTACAATGGTGTGCCGCAGTAGAGAATAGGTATCTTACAATGGTATGCTACAGTATAGAATAGGTATATTACAATGGTGTGCTACAGTATAGAATAGGTATATTACAATGGTGTGCTGCAGTAGGGAATAGGTAGATTACAATGGTGTGCTGCAGAAGAGAATAGGTATCTTACAAGGGTGTGCTGCAGTAGAAAATACATAGAAGACAATGGTGTGCTGCAGTAGAGAATAGGTATATTACAATGGTGTGCTGCAGTAGAGAATAGGTATATTACAATGGTGGGCTACAGTATAGAATAGGTATATTACAATGGTGTGCTGCAGTAGAGAATAGGTAGATTTCAATGGTGTGCTACAGTATAGAATAGGTATATTACAATGGTGTGCTACAGTATAGAATAGGTATATTACAATGGTGTGCTGCAGTAGAGAATAGGTGTATTACAATGGTGTGCTACAGTATAGAATAGGTATATTACAATGGTGTGCCGCAGTAGAGAATAGGTATCTTACAATGGTATGCTACAGTATAGAATAGGTATATTACAATGGTGTGCTACAGTATAGAATAGGTATATTACAATGGTGTGCTGCAGTAGGGAATAGGTATATTACAAAGGTGTGCTGCAGTAGAGAATCTGTATATTACAATGGTGTGCTGCAGTAGAGAAAAGGTATCTTACAATGATGTGCTGCAGTAGAGAATAGGTATATTACAAAGGTGTGCTGCAGTAGAGAATCTGTATATTACAATGGTGTGCTGCAGTAGAGAAAAGGTATCTTACAATGATGTGCTGCAGTAGAGAATAGGTATATTACAAAGGTGTGCTGCAGTAGAGAATCTGTATATTACAATGGTGTGCTGCAGTCGAGAATAGGTAGATTCCAATGGTGTGCTGCGGTATAGAATAGGTATATTACAATGGTGTTCTGCAGAAGAAAATAGATATATTACAATGGTGTGCTACAGTAGGGAATAGGTATATTACAATGATGTGCTGCAGTAGAGAATAGGTATATTACAATGATGTGCTGCAGGAGAGAAGAGGTAGATTACAATGGTGTGCTACAGTAGAGAATAGGTATCTTACAATGGTGTGCTGCAGTAGAGAATAGGTATATTACAATGATGTGCTGCAGTAGAGAATAGGTAGAGTACAATGGTGTGCTGCAGTAGAGAATAGGTATATTACAATGGTGTGCTACAGTAGAGAATAGGTATCTTACAATGGTGTGCTGCAGTAAAGAATAGGTATATTACAATGGTGTGCTGCAGGAGAGAATAGCTATATTACAATGGTGTGCTACAGTAGAGAATAGGTATACTGCAATGGTCTGCAGCAGTAGAGAATAGGTATATTAGAATGGTGTGCTGCAGTAGAGAAAAGCTATATTACAATGATGTGGCTGCAGTAGAGAATAAGTATCTTACAATGGTATGCTACAGTAGAGAATAGGTATATCACAATGGTGTGCTACAGTAGAGAATAGGTATATTACAAAGTTGTGCTAGAGTAGAGAATAGGTATATTACAATGGTGTGCTGTAGTAGAAAATAGGTATATTACAATGGTGTGCTGCAGTAGAGAATAGGTATCTTACAATGGTGTGCTGAAGTAGAGAATAGGTATATTACAATGGTGTGCTGTAGTAGAGAATAGGTATATTACAATGGTGTGCTGAAGTAGAGAATAGGTATATTACAATGGTGTGCTGCAGTAGAGAATAGGTATCTTACAATGGTGTGCTGAAGTAGAAAATAGGTATATTACAATGGTGTGCTGCAGTAGAGAATAGGTATCTTACAATGGTGTGCTGAAGTAGAAAATAGGTATATTACAATGGTGTGCTGCAGTAGAGAATAGGTATCTTACAATGGTGTGCTGAAGTAGAGAATAGGTATATTACAATGGTGTACTGCACTTGAGAAGAGGTATATTACAATGGTGTGCTGCAGTAGAGAATAGCTATATTACAATGGTGTGCTGTAGTAGAGAATTGGTATATTACAATGGTGTGCTGCAGTAGGGAATAGGTATATTACAATGGTGTGCTACAGTAGGGAATAGGTATATTACAATGATGTGCTGCAGTAGAGAATAGGTATATTACAATGATGTGCTGCAGGAGAGAAGAGGTAGATTACAATGGTGTGCTACAGTAGAGAATAGGTATCTTACAATGGTGTGCTGCAGTAGAGAATAGGTATATTACAATGGTGTGCTGCAGGAGAGAATAGCTATATTACAATGGTGTGCTACAGTAGAGAATAGGTATATTGCAATGGTCTGCAGCAGTAGAGAATAGGTATATTAGAATGGTGTGCTGCAGTAGAGAAAAGCTTTATTACAATGATGTGGCTGCAGTAGAGAATAAGTATCTTACAATGGTGTGCTGCAGTAGAGAATAGG
>NC_056749.1:812540134-812574015 GCF_019279795.1 Protopterus annectens | reverse complement strand
AATAGGTATATTACAATGGTGTGCTGCAGTAGAGAAAAGGTGTCTTACAATGGTGTGCTGCAGTAGAGAATAGGTATATTACAATGGTGTGCTGCAGTAGAGAATAGGTATATTACAATGGTGTGCTGCAGTAGAGAATAGGTATATTACAATGGTGTGCTGCAGTAGAGAATAGGTATATTACAATGGTGTGCTGCAGTAGAGAATAGGTATATTACAATGGTGTGCTGCAGTAGAGAATAGGTATATTACAATGATGTGCTGCAGTAGAGAATAGGTATATTACAATGGTGTGCTGCAGTAGAAAATAGGTATATTACAATGGTGTGCTGCAGTAGAGAATAGGTATATTACAATGGTGTGCTGCAGTAGAGAATAGGTATATTACAATGGTGTGCTGCAGTAGAGAATAGGTATATTACAATGGTGTGCTGCAGTAGAGAATAGGTATATTACAATGGTGTGCTGCAGTAGAGAATAGGTATATTACAATGGTGTGCTGCAGTAGAGAATAGGTATATTACAATGGTGTGCTGCAGTAGAGAATAGGTATCTTACAATGGTGTGCTGCAGTAGAGAATAGGTATATTACAATGGTGTGCTGCAGTAGAGAATAGGTATATTACAATGGTGTGCTGCAGTAGAGAATAGGTATATTACAATGGTGTGCTGCAGTAGAGAATAGGTATATTACAATGGTGTGCTGCAGTAGAGAATAGGTATATTACAATGGTGTGCTGCAGTAGAGAATAGGTATATTACAATGGTGTGCTGCAGCAGACAATAGGTATATTACAATGGTGTGCTGCAGTACAGAATAGGTATATTACAATGGTGTGCTGCAGTAGAGAATAGGTATATTACAATGATGTGCTGCAGTAGAGAATAGGTATATTACAATGGTGTGCTGCAGTAGAGAATAGGTATATTACAATGGTGTGCTGCAGTAGAGAATAGGTATATTACAATGGTGTGCTGCAGTAGAGAATAGGTATATTACAATGATGTGCTGCAGTAGAGAAAAGGTATATTACAGTGGTGAGCTGCAGTGGAGAATAGGGATCTTTCAATGGGGTGCTGCAGTAGAGAATAGGTAGACTACAATTGTGTGTTGTAGTAGAGAATAGGTATCTTACAATGGTGTGCTGCAGTAGAGAATAGGTATATTACAATGGTGTGCTGCAGTAGAGAATAGGTATCTTACAATGGTGTGCTGCAGTAGAGAATAGGTATATTACAATGGTGTGCTGCAGTAGAGAATAGGTATATTACAATGGTGTGCTGCAGTAGACAATAGGTATATTACAATGGTGTGCTGCAGTAGAGAATATATAAATTACAATGGTGTGCTACAGTAGAGAACAGGTATATTACAATGGTGTGCTGCAGTAGAGAATAGGTATATTACAATGGTGTGCTTCAGTAGAGAATATGTATAGTACAATGCTGTGCTGCAGTAGAGAATAGGTATATTACAATGGTGTGCTGCAGTAGAGAATAGGTATATTACAATAATGTGCTGCAGTAGAGAATAAGTATATTAGAATGATGTGCTGCAGTAGAGAATGTGTATATGACAATGTTGTGCTGCAGCAGAGAATAGGTATATGACAATGGTGTGCTGCAGTAGAGAATAGGTATATTACGATGGTGTGATGTAGAAGAGAATAGGTATATTACAATGGTGTGCTGCAGTTGAAATTAGGTATATTACAATGGCGTGCTGTAGTACAGAATAGTTATATTACAATGGTGTGCTGCAGTAGAGAATAGGTATATTACAATGGCTTGCTGCAGTGCAGAATATGTATATTACAATGGTGTGCTGCAGTAGAGTAGGTATATTACAATGATGTGCGCAGTAGAGAATAGGTATATTACAATGATGTGCTGCAGTAGAGAATAGGTATATTACAATGGTGTGCTGCAGTAGAGAATAGGTAGAGTACAATGGTGTGCTGCAGTAAAGAATAGGTATATTACAATGGTGTGCTGCAGTAGAGAATAGGTAACTTACAATGGGGTGCTGTAGTAGAGAATAGGTAGATTACAATGGGGTGCTGCAGTAGAGAATATGTATATTACAATGGTGTGCTGCACTAGAGAATAGATATATTACAATGGTGTGCTGCAGTAGAGAATATGTATATTACAATGGTGTGCTGCAGTAGAAAATATGTATATTACAATGGTGTGCTGCAGTAGAGAATAGGTATATTACAATGGTGTGCTGCAGTTGAGAACAGGTATATTACAACTGTGTCCTGCAGTAGAGAATAGGTACATTGCAATGTTGTGCTGCAGTAGAGAATAGGTATATTACAATTGTGTGCTACAGTAGAGAATAGGTGTATTACAATGGTGTGCTCCAGCAGAGAATAGGTATATTACAATGGCGTGCTGCAGTAGAGAATAGGTATATTACGATGGTGTGCTGCAGTAGAGAATAGGTATATTATAATGGTGTGCTGCAGTTGAGAATAGGTAGATTACAATGATGTGCTGCAGTAGAGAATAGGTGTATTACAATGGTGTGCTGCATTAAAGAACAGGTATATTTCAGTAGTGTGCTGCAGTAGACAATAGGTATATTACAATGGTGTGCTGCAGTAGAGAATAGGTATATTACAATGGTGTTCTGCAGTACAGAATAGGTATATTACAATGCTGTGCTGTAGTAGAGAATAGGTATCTTACAATGGTGTGCTGCAGTAGAGAATAGGTATATTACAATGGTGTGCTACAGTAGAGAATAGGTATATTACAATGGTGTGCTGCAGTAGAGAAAAGGTATATTACAATGGTGTGCTGCACTAGAGAATAGGTATATTGCAATGGTGTGCTGCAGTAGAAAATATGTATAGTACAATGATATGCTGCTGAAAATAATAGGTATATTAAAATGGTTTGCTGCAGTAGAGAATAGGTATATTACAATGGTATGCTCCAGCAGACAATATGTATCTTACAATGGGGTACTGCAGTAGAGAATAGGTAGATTACAATGGTGTGCTGCAGTAGAGAATAGGTAGATTACAATGGTGTAACGCAGTAGAGAATAGGTATATTACAATGATGTGCTGCAGTAGAGAATAGATATATTACAATGGTGTGCTGCAGTAGAGAATAGGTAGTTTACAATGGTGTAACGCAGTAGAGAATAGGTATATTGCTATGTTGTGCTGCAGTATAGAATAGATATATTACAATGGTGTGCTGCAGTAGAGAATAGGTAGTTTACAATGGTGTAACGCAGTAGAGAATAGGTATATTGCTATGTTGTGCTGCAGTAGAGAATACCTATATTACAATGGTGTGCTGCAGTGGAGAATAGGTATCTTTCAATGGGGTGCTGCAGTAGAGAATAGGTAGATTACAATTGTGTGTTGTAGTAGAGAATAGGTATCTTACAATGGTGTGCTGCAGTAGAGAATAGGTATATTACAATGGTGTGCTGCAGTGGAGAATAGGTATCTTACAATGGGGTGCTGCAGTAGAGAATAGGTATATTACAATGGTGTGCTGCAGTAGAGAATAGGTACCATACAATGGTGTGCTGCAGTAGACAATAGGTATATTACAATGGTGTGCTGCAGTAGAGAATATATAGATTACAATGGTGTGCTGCAGTAGAGAATAGATATATTACAATGGTCTGCTACAGTAGAGAACAGGTATATTACAATGGTGTGCTGCAGTAGAGAATAGGTAGATTACAATGGTGTGCTGCAGTAGAGAATAGGTATATTACAATGATGTGCTGCAGTAGAGAATAAGTATATTACAATGATGTGCTGCAGTAGAGAATATGTATATGACAATGGTGTGCTGCAGCAGAGAATAGGTATATGACAATGGTGTGTTGCAGTATAGAATAGGTATATTACAATGGTGTGCTGTAGTAGAGAATAGGTATATTACAATGGTGTGCTGCAGTAGAGAATATCTGTATTACAATGGTGTGCTGCAGTGCAGAATATGTATATTACAATGGTGTGCTGCAGTAGAGAATAGGTATATTACAATGATGTGCTGCAGTAGAGAATAGGTATATTACAATGGTGTGCTGCAGTAGAGAATAGGTATATTACAATGATGTGCTGCAGTAGAGAATAGGTATATTACAATGATGTGCTGCAGTAGAGAATAGGTATATTACAATGGTGTGCTGCAGTAGAGAATAGGTAGAGTACAATGGTGTGCTGCAGTAGAGAATAGGTATATTACAATGGTGTGCTGCAGTAGAGAATAGGTAACTTACAATGGGGTGCTGCAGTAGAGAATAGGTAGATTACAATGGGGTGCTGCAGTAGAGAATATGTATATTACAATGGTGTGCTGCAGTAGAGACTATGTATATTACAATGGTGTGCTGCAGTAGAGAATAGGTATATTACAATGGTGTGCTGCAGAAGAGAACATGTATATTACAACTGTGTCCTGCATTAGAGAATAGGTATATTGCAATGTTGCACTGCAGTAGAGAATAGGTATATTACAATTGTGTGCTACAGTAGAGAATAGGTGTATTACAATGGTGTGCTTAAGTAGAGAATAGGTATATTACAATGGCTTGCTGCAGTAGAGAATAGGTATATTACAATGGTGTGCTGCAGTAGAGAATAGGTATATTACAATGGTGTGCTGCAGTTGAGAATAGGTAGATTACAATGATGTGCTGCAGTAGAGAATAGGTATCTTACAATGGTGTGCTGCAGTAGAGAATAGGTATCTTTCAATGGTGTGCTGCAGTTGAGGATAGGTATATTACAATGGTGTGCTGCATTAGAGAATAAGTATATTACAATTGTGTGCTGCAGTAGAGAATAAGTATATTGCAATGTTGTGCTGCAGTAGAGAATAAGTATATTACAATGGCGTTCTGCAGTACAGAATAGGTATATTACAATGGTGTGCTGTAGTAGAGAATAGGTATCTTACAATGGTGTTCTGCAGTACAGAATAGGTATATTACAATGGTGTGCTGCAGTAGAGAATAGGTATCTTTCAATGGTGTGCTGCAGTTGAGGATAGGTATATTACAATGGTGTGCTGCATTAGAGAATAAGTATATTACAATTGTGTGCTGCAGTAGAGAATAAGTATATTGCAATGTTGTGCTGCAGTAGAGAATAAGTATATTACAATGGTGTTCTGCAGTACAGAATAGGTATATTACAATGGTGTGCTGTAGTAGAGAATAGGTATCTTACAATGGTGTTCTGCAGTACAGAATAGGTATATTGCAATGGTGTGCTGCAGTAGAAAATATGTATAGTGCAATGATATGCTGCTGAAAATAATAGGTATATTAAAATGGTTTGCTGCAGTAGAGAATAGGTATATTACAATGGTGTGCTGCAGCAGACAATAGGTATCTTACAATGGGGTACTGCAGTAGAGAATAGGTAGATTACAATGGTGTGCTGCAGTAGAGAATAGGTAGATTACAATGGTGTAACACAGTAGAGAATTGGTATATTACAATGGTGTGCTGCAGTAGAGAATAGGTATATTACAATGATGTGCTGCAGTAGAGAATAGATATATTACAATGGTGTGCTGCAGTAGAGAATAGGTAGATTACAATGGTGTAATGCAGTAGAGAATAGGTATATTGCTATGTTGTGCTGCAGTAGAGAATAGATATATTACAATGGTGTGCTGCAGTAGAGAATAGGTAGTTTACAATGGTGTAACGCAGTAGAGAATAGGTATATTGCTATGTTGTGCTGCAGTAGAGAATACCTATATTACAATGGTGTGCTGCAGTGGAGAATAGGTATCTTTCAATGGGGTGCTGCAGTGGAGAATAGGTATATTACAATGGTGTGCTGCAGTGGAGAATAGGTATCTTACAATGGGGTGCTGCAGTAGAGAATAGGTATATTACAATGGTGTACTGCATTAGAGAATAGGTATATTACAATGGTGTGCTGCAGTAGAGAATATATAGATTACAATGGTGTGCTGCAGTAGAGAATAGATATATTACAATGGTGTGCTACAGTAGAGAACAGGTATATTACAATGGTGTGCTGGAGTAGAGAATAGGTAGATTGCAATGGTGTGCTTCAGTAGAGAATAGGTATATTACAATGCTCTGCTGCAGTAGAGAATAGGTATATTACAATGGTGTGCTGCAGTAGAGAATAGGTATATTACAATGATGTGCTGCAGTAGAGAATAAGTATATTACAATGATGTGCTGCAGTAGAGAATATGTATATGACAATGGTGTGCTGCAGCAGAGAATAGGTATATGACAATGGTGTGTTGCAGTATAGAATAGGTATATTACAATGGTGTGCTGCAGCAGAGAATAGGTATATGACAATGGTGTGTTGCAGTATAGAATAGGTATATTACAATGGTGTGTTGCAGTATAGAATAGGTATATTACAATGGTGTGCTGCAGTAGAGAATAGGTATATTACAATGATGTGCCACAGTAGCGAATAGGTATATTACAATGGTGTGCTACAGTAGAGAATAGGTATATTACAATGATGTGTCACAGTAGAGAATAGGTATATTACAATGGTGTGCTGCAGTAGAGAATAGGTAGAGTACAATGGTGTGCTGCAGTAGAGAATAGGTATATTACAATGGTGTGCTGCAGTAGAGAATAGGTAACTTACAATGGGGTGCTGCAGTAGAGAATAGGTATATTACAATGGTGTGCTGCAGTAGAGACTATATATATTACAATGGTGTGCTGCAGTAGAGAATAGGTATATTACAATGGTGTGCTGCAGAAGAGAACATGTATATTACAACTGTGTCCTGCATTAGAGAATAGGTATATTGCAATGTTGCACTGCAGTAGAGAATAGGTATATTACAATTGTGTGCTACAGTAGAGAATAGGTGTATTACAATGGTGTGCTTAAGTAGAGAATAGGTATATTACAATGGCTTGCTGCAGTAGAGAATAGGTATACTACAATGGTGTGCTGCAGTAGAGAATAGGTATATTACAATGGTGTGCTGCAGTTGAGAATAGGTATATTACAATGGCTTGCTGCAGTAGAGAATAGGTATATTACAATCGTGTGCTACAGTAGAGAATAGGTGTATTACAATGGTGTGCTTAAGTAGAGAATAGGTATATTACAATGGCTTGCTGCAGTAGAGAATAGGTATATTACAATGGTGTGCTGCAGTAGAGAATAGGTATATTACAATTGTGTGCTACAGTAGAGAATAGGTGTATTACAATGGTGTGCTTAAGTAGAGAATAGGTATATTACAATGGCTTGCTGCAGTAGAGAATAGGTATCTTACAATGGTGTACTGCATTAGAGAATAGGTATATTACAATGGTGTGCTGCAGTAGAGAGTAGGTATCTGTCAATGGGGTGTTCCAGTACAGAATAGGAAGATTACAATGGTGTGCTGCAGAAAGGAATTGGTATATTACAATGGTGTGCTGCAGTAGAGCACATGTATATTACAATGGTGTGCTGCAGTATAGAATAGGCATATTAGAATGTGTGCTGCCGTAGAGAATACGTATGTTACAGTGGTTTGCTGCAGTAGAAAATAGGTATATTACAATGGTGTCCTGCAGTAGAGAATAGGTAGATTACAATGGTGTGCTGCAGTAAAGAATAGGTATATGACAATGGTGTGCTACAGTAGAGAATAGGTATATTACAATGGTGTGCTGCAGTAGAGCACATGTATATTACAATGGTGTGCTGCAGTAGAGAATAGGCATATTAGAATGTGTGCTGCGTAGAGAATACATATGTTGCAGTGGTGTGCTGCAGTAGAGAGTAGGTATATTACAATGGTGTGTTGCAGTAGAGAATAGGTATCTTACAATGGTGTCCTGCAGTAGAGAATAGGTAGATTACAATGGTGTGATGAAGTAGAGAATAGGTATATCACAATGGTGTGCTGCAGTAGAAAATATGTATATTACAATGGTGTGCTGCAATAGAGAATAGGTATATTACAATGGTGTGCTGCAGTAGAGAATAGGTAGAGTACAATGTCGTGCTGCAGTAGAGAATAGGTAGATTACAATGGTGTGCTGCAGTAGAGAATAGGTAGATTACAATGGTGTGCTGCAGTAGAGAATAGGTAGATTACAATGGTGTGCTGCAGTAGAGAATAGGTAGATTACAATGGTGTTCTGCAGTAGAGATAGGTATATTGCAATGGTTTGCTACAGTAGAGAATAGATATATTACAGTGGTGTGCTGCAGTAGAGAATAGGTTGATTACAATGGTATGCTGCATTAGAGAACAGGTATATTACAATGGGGGTGCTGCATTAGAGAATAGATATATTACAATGGTGTGCTGCATTAGAGAATAGGTATATTATAATGGGGTGCTGCATTAGAGAATAGGTATATTACAATGGTGTGCTGCAGTAGAGAATAGGTATATTACAATGGTGTGCTGCAGTAGAGAATATGTATATTACAATGGGGTGCTGCAGTAGAGAAAAGGTATCTTACAATGGTGTGCTGCAGTAGAGAATTGGTATCTGACAATGGGGTGCTCCAGTAGACAATAGTTAATGTACACTGGTGTGCTGCCATGGAGAATATGTATATTACAATGGTGTGCTGCAGTAGAGAATATGTATATGACAATGGTGTGCTGCAGTGGAGAATAGGTATATTACAATGATGTGCTTTAGTCGAGAATAGGTATATTACAATGGTGTGCTGCAGTAGAGAATAGGTTTATTACAATGGTGTACTGCAGTAGAGAATAAGTATATTACAATGTTGTACTGCATTAGAGAATAGGTATATTACAGTGGTGTGCTGCAGTAGAGAATATGTAGATTACAATGGTGTGCTGTAGTAGAGAATAGGTAGATTGCAATGGTGTGCTGCAGATGGTACACATATTAGAAGATATCAGATTATTGACAGAGGATGAAAGAACACAAACTGAAAAACTTTGGAATGTTGTTGTAGTTTGGAACATGGGGAAAGAAACACGCTCGAGCATATGTATATGATGTCAAGAAAGCATTAAAATATTAGATGTAACCTTAGTGGAACTAGGCCAAACTATGGTAATAGACATGAGATGGAAATATATGTGCATAAAATTATAGCTTTATATGCATATGTAACAAAACAAGAGAGAAAAAAGATGTTTAAAAATATTCTTGAATATGTTTCTGTAAACATGGACATTATAGTTGTGGGGGATTTTAATTTTAATTTAAGGAAAAATAGCAACTGTGATATTAAAATGGCTGAAGAAATTATGAGAAGTGGAACGTTAAGTGTATGGGAGAATAACCACTGGACTTACAAAAAGGAATGGAATTAGCACAGAAGCTGATTAATTTTAATATCTGATAGTTAAAAAGTTATAAAAAAGGCATTAAGTATGCTAGATTTTCAGATCATGTGGCAATGCGGGTCAAAGTGCAGGAACATGTAGAATATATAAGAACTGGAATAGGAATAGAGAGAATCAATGGAAACCAATTACAGTTAGGAGAGAATAAAGTCCTTGTGGAATTATAGGAAATCATATGACTATGAGGAAGCTTTTGAGAATTGGACTGTTTGGTGGCTTAATATTAATAAAACATATAAAAAACGGTATTTTTAGAATGTATAAGGAAGAAAAGAAAAAAAAGAAAAAGAAATATATAAGATATTAAGTCAAGAAACATTTAGAGACATATTAGAGTAGAAAAAGTCCTTTTATGAAAAAGAATAAACTAAAACAATGAGTGAGAAGGTCACACAGAAAAAAACAATCAGTAAAAACTAAATGAAAACTCCAGCCAAGCTGGAACTTCCAATGAGTGACCTGTCAAAACTCTTGAACCAGAGGCACATGGGATATATGCAAATGACCCTTATGAATACCAGCTGTTTCAGCTAATTGGCAATTCTGAATGCCCATGACTTGTTTCATCATTGTAATGGACAATTTCAGGCCAATAAAGCCAAACCCCACTAGCTGTGGTTATGCATATTTCAGCCTTATTACCTCATCAGCACAGCACAAGCAGAGTGTTTGACTAAGCATAAGAAACACATGGCTGTTATACCCAGCTGATGTCCATTATCATTAGGGTGACTGCAAAATATCCCAAATAACAAACTAAAATGATGCGTGAGAAGGTCACACAGAAATAACAATCAGTAAAAGCTAAATGAAAACTCCAGCCAAACTGGAACTTTTAATGATTGACCCCTCAAATCTCAAACCTCCTTTATAAAGGTGAAAAGTTAAATAAGGAAGGTAACGAGTATTTAGAACAAAAATAACCATGAAAGAATTGAATGAAATTCTAAAAGATATTAACATGAATTCTGCAACAGGACTGGACCGAATTGAATATGGCATGCATAAAGACATGAAAGAGTGGCAAAAAGTCATTTTTGTAGAAGTTATGGACGAATGGTTAGAAACTTAAATTAAAAAGAAAGAGGTATGCACAGGAGTTTTAAAAATTATATT
Source organism: Protopterus annectens (assembly GCF_019279795.1). Taxonomy (NCBI): domain Eukaryota; kingdom Metazoa; phylum Chordata; order Ceratodontiformes; family Protopteridae; genus Protopterus; species Protopterus annectens. Next base: position 812,563,557 of record NC_056749.1, on the reverse strand, counting down.
TAAAAAAGGAAATAAAGAAGAGATAAAATACTGGAGACCTATAATATTGAATAATATGGATTATAACATTTTTATGAGCATAATAACAAAATGTATAGAAAAAATGGATAGAATATATGAGTAAAATGTATTTTGAAGAAAAAGAAAAGGAAGTCAAAAGTTATGGAAATAACAGAAATAACTGATGATATCATAAATAAAAATGTAGAAGCGAAGGTTATGATAAACAATATAAGTAGAGCCTATGATAATATTCAATATAAATCATTATGGGGAATTTTGCAGGCATATAATGTAAAAATCTGTTTATGAAAGGAACTATGTGAAACTAAATGTAAATGGCTGGATTGGGGAAGAAATAAAAATAGAATGTGGAATAAAACAGGGCTGCTTAACTAGTAGTGTAATTATTTCATTAGTTATGAATGCAATGTTGAGGGAAATTAATGAAAAGTCAGGCAGTAGTGGATACAAAATGATGAAGTAAGTGCAATTGCCAATAATGTATAATTATGTGGATGATATTGTACTAATTGTTAAAAATAAAGTATGACTGGAAAAAGTAAACGAAAAATTAAGTATAAATTAAAAATATGGTATAAGAATAAATAAAGAGAAAAGTAAACAATTTTGTTTTGAAGGTATAATAGGAGTTATTGTGTTCAATGAAAAACATATAGATATATTAGGAATAATATTTGGAACGAATGAATACAGAAAACAACAGTGGGATAATGTCCTCAAGGAAGTAAAGAATATGACCATTTTTTGGAAATCACAGATTTTCATATAGTAAAAAAGCACACTTGTTGAACACCATGTTAACAGGAAAACATCTATATGATTCTAATTAAGTAATTTAAGTAATTAAGTAATTAAGTAAAATATTTTTCAGAAACATTGACATGTATTACAGGCAGACTCCAGGATAGCAGACTTAGTTGGAATACAACCTAAATATGGATATAAGAATTAAAAAATCACTTACGTATAGGTTATGCTATTCGAAGATCACTAAGTGTCCAGTTGATAATGAGGGTGGCTATGGGACACATAAATGTGGAAAATGTGGGTATTGTGAACATATAGATGAGACAGATATGTTTATACATCCATTTATTGAGCAGAAATATAAGGTGAAGGCTCGAGGTGATTGTAACACCAATAATTTGGTGTATTTAGCTAGATGTGTAAAATGCCCATCATTTTATGTGGGCAAGACCAACAGGCAGCTGAGGGAAAGGGTTTGAGATTACTTATATTGTGCTCACAGAGGTTTGAAATATAGTGCCATAGCCAAACATATTAGCAATATGTGGAATGAACATAGTTTTAAGTTCCTAGTCTTAGAGGTCTTGCTGTCGAATGACAGGAAAGGGGATATAGTTAATACAACTGAACAAGCAGAACTTAGATGGATTCTGAGGCGGAGGGCACATTTGAGCCTAGGGTTAATTGACCACATTTAGATTAAACCCAATTTAGAAACATGGAGGTTGAAAAGATGATTATATTGGACATGTATAAAATATAGTTTTGTGCATTTTTAGTTGTTTTGTATATATTTTGGGCATAATATTTTATTTATTTTTTTATAGATTACTATAATGTGTTTTCATGCATTTTATATGTATTTTATATGTATATGTTGTTCGAAATATAGCTTTGAATAGTCATGCTGCTTCTAGAATTTGGTCACTCTGTAGTTAACAGGGAAGTGATATGTTGCTTAGCGACAGAGGAATGCACATTGTTCCCATTGGATGATTGGATTTAAGAGGAAAGAATAAATGTGGAGTATTTTATGGTGTGTCAAGATCTGAAAAAAGCAACAGTGTTTGTGAAGGCGCTTATTGAAATAAAATTACCCTTTGATTTTATGCCGTTGTGGTTTCTTTCAGCCTGTTTCTGCTCTGTGAAATTTGGATTTTATAGAGTTTGAGACTACTGAGCATGTGTTTTTGAAATGTGAAAGAGTTAATGATTTGTGGAAAAATATGTAAACATAATAGGGTGAAACATTTGTTAAAATTTGAGCAAATAATTATGCACATAATAGAATTTGGATATTCACGCATGTCTTTCGAATGCCACTCGTCTGCAAGGAGGACATGCAGACTCCACACAAAAGGCGTTCCAGCCGAGAATCGAATGGGAGAACCTCTTGCTGTGAGGTAATGTTGTCGCTACACAGCAAGAGGTTCTCCCATTCGATTATCGGCTGGAATGCCTTCTGTGTGGAGTCTGCATGTCATCCCTGCGGTCGAGTGGCCTCTGAAAGACATGCATGAATGGGCATGCCTTCATTGAAGGTTGGGCATCTGGCTGGCACCTCAGCACCATAAAAATCAACTGCCAATCATTAGTGGACTGGAGTTCCACTGTGGTGACCCCTAACTGGGAAAAGCCGAAAGAAAACAACATTGTGCATGAAAATAGGAGGAAGTGAAGAAAATGGACAGAGTAATATTTTATGTTTCTTGGACTAAATGGAGTGAGAGACTACATGAAATTAAATACAATGAAAAATGGACTTTGACAAAAATTATAGAGAAAATAATGTTTTGGTTGTGGATAAAAAAGTGGGGGGATGCTTAAACTGAAGTTTATAATGTATGGAGATTTATAAATAGATGTAAATAATGTAAATATGTAAATAATATGTAATGTATATATCAATAAAAAACTTTTTCTTTTCATGTTGATGAGTCAGTCCGTTTGGTCATTATGCTTCCTGCTTCCATTCCAGGCATGTAGGTGGCTCCGAGAAGCAGGGGACATACTATCATGGCAACTGCAAATGTAGTTGATAGTGTTGGTGAGAATATTGTGAGGAGAAGTGACTATGTGAAAGAAAATGAGTTGATCAGAGAGAAGCAAATCATGAAAGGGTTAGATGTGAAGTCAGTAGCAACTTCACAGCAAAGTAGTGAGAAGAAGGTGTGTATGGGAGCTAAGTGGAAGGTGGTTGAGCCTTTACAGCCTGCTAATAGTTTTAATACTAAGCAGATTAGAATAGAGATGGAGATTGAAGGGTGGTCATTGGTCCTTCCGATCGAAGGGAGGGCAGTTGGTCCTTCTCAAGATTCGGAATGTAGATTCCAGCAGGAGCATTTTGAAGATGACAGTTTTGGCACAAATGACGCTATGGTTACAACCCTTCAGTTGGAGGGTTGCAAGGTATGGTGGTGCCAGTCATCCAGACAGTGATAAAAATGCTTCCTGGGTGGATATAATGGATAAAATAAAAAAGAAGATGTTGAACTGATTCCTATGGATGATGCCAAAAAGTATATATTATGTAGATATGGTGAAGGCAAAGAAAAAGGAGGAAAAGATGACAGAGGTAAAGCAGAAAAGACGCTACATGCGAAGGACTTAGTGTAAAGAAGAAAGAGTTCTGGAGAAATATGAGGTATATAACAACGTTCTTTCAACATTAGGAACCTTGCCTTCAGAGGTAAGAGCTTTTAGTCATAGAAATAAAGATGCTTTTTGTGATATTATTTTTGAAAATGCACAGGCAATGGAAAGATTTTTATGGTAATATGAAAAAAAGACTGTGTTCCTTGGAGCTCATATGTGTTTAAAGCCTTCTTTATGAAAACCAAGAAAAAAAATAAATGTTTAATTTAGGACTAAAGTTGAAAAAAGAGACTTTAAAGAGATACTTGAGTAATATTTGTAAAGAAATACATTTCTAAGGTGCATGATAACAGTGGACTATGAAGTAGGGGATGGGACTGTAATGTGATATTAAAAATGAAAAAAATGTGCATAATGAGAAAGGCCAAAAAGGTGTTGTTGAATATTGGTTTCAGCCAAAAATGTGTTTCTATTGTAGAAAGAATGACCATCTGATTACTGATTGTCTTTATTTATTTTTTATTTATTTATTTTACATTTGTTAACCGGGATGGTCCAACTGGATGTGGTCCATTTACAGCGGAGGCCCAGGGAGAAAAGCTCCACTTAATTAATGCAACAGACAATGATAATAATACATAATGTAAAGTAAAAACTTTGTTATTGAGCAGTATTTTGTGCATAATAGAACAGTACACAAAGAAAGATCATATCAGCAGTATATACAAGTGAACATTTAGTCATCAAAATATACAGACAGAGATCACAACAATATTTCCAAATGTCAAGGGATACCATTTGTTACTTCTATTTTTACCAAGGGTCTGATAATTGGAGAGAAGAGATAAAGATGGTGGTAGCAAACACTAGGATTAAGTAACACATGGACATAGCCAAGAGGTAATAAGATGAGTCTTAAGGGAGTTTTTGAATTGTTTGGTATTAGGTGCAGAAGTCACCGAGGGTAGGAGATTATTCCAACTTTTTACTATATTGTGAGAAAATAGAGCTTTACCTGCTGTGTTGTTGTTGGCTGTGGAGATAGAGAGGAGTGATTTGTCAGCAGAGTGTTGTGGTCGATTTGGAATGTAGTTAGTCAGTAGTTCTCCAAGGTGTGGAGTTTTTTCAGGATATTTTAGGTTGTTATAAGCTATGACTAGTTGGTGGTAGGTTAATAACTGTGGAAGCTCAAGCCACTGAAGAGGCATACAATGGTGTGTTCTAAAGTGGGAATTTTTTTGCAAACTTGGCGATTTTGTTATAACACGACTCAAGATTCTCCAGGTCAGATTTTCTTACATAGGTGAGAATAGGTGCTGCATACATGGGTGTGGAAAGACGGTGCGTTTGAGCTAGGGTGACCCGAGCTTGATCTGATAGAAAGTCTTTTTGTCTGCATAGGGACCCAATTTTTTGTGTACCTTTTTAATAGTTTGAGAGATATGGATGTCAAAGTGTAGGATGTTATATATTTCGACGCCAAGCAGCTTGGTGTGGAGAGAGGGTGAAATGACAGTTCCATTACTGGAGGAGATAGAGGAGACTGGAGTGTTTTTTGATTTGTTTGAGGTAAATAGTAGTAGTTTCATTTTGTTGGGATTTAAGATAAGTTGAATATCTGTGATTCACCTTTCTACTGAGGTAAAATATTCCTGGGTGAGATGCTGCAGGGTGGTGAGATTTGGGGCGGAGCAGATCAGGGTGGACTCGTCTGCATACTGTATGAGATAAGCCCGTAGGGTAGAGGTATGTAGATTATTGGTAAAGATAGAAAAGAGGAGTGGACCGAGTATGGAACCTTGAGGTACACCAGTGGTAGTTGGGAGTAATGATGATACAACTCCTTGCCACTGGACAGCTTGTTGTTGGTCTGATAGTTTTTAAACCATGCAAAAGTGTTAGGGGCAAAGGATAGAGAGGTAAGATTATCTATTAGAATGGAGTGGAAAACCATGTCAAATGCTTTGATGAAGTCCAGGAATATAGCAGATACAAATATGTTGTTATTTCTATGTTGGTTAACCAGGTTTGTGAAAGAGAGAAGGGCTGAAGTTGTGCTGTGGTGTAGTTAGAAACCATGTTGTGTAGAGGAGAAGAGATTGTTAGAGTCTAGGAAATGCATGACCTGAGAGTGTATGCATTTCTCAAGTATCTTTGATAAAGGAACAATAAAGGTAGTCCTTCAATACAAGCATTTTACAAACAATTTTTTACACAAATTTTTAGTACTATGTATATTTATATTTATTTATTTATTTATATATTTTATATTTATACATAAACAATTATGAATTCAATCAGCATTTTTGTAAGTATTTTTAGATAAAATGGTTCACTTTTATTTATTTCTATATACCAGTATTGCTATCATTTTTCAAGAGCAATACCTTGGTATAGAATCACGTTTTATCTATGGTAAAATTGGTGTGTATACATTTAGTAGGAAGTCCTTTTTAGAATGGTTAAATCAATCAATTAATCAGTCTTTATGCCAGCCCACTATTGGACAAGTATATATAAGAGAAGTACTTGTTAAATTAAGTTAAATTAATTGTCTCTGAAGAAGTCTCCATAGGGAGATGAAAGCGCTTAGTCTGTTGTAACTATTGTTTCATGCTGTCGTGATATGTGTTGGAGTTAATAAATCTACTTTCGTATATTTGGATGTGGTCCAGCTGATTTTTTACTGCTTGTATTGAAGGACTACTTTTATTGCTCTCTGAACAGGCTGGTTGGATTTTTAAGTTGTTTCTTCAGCTTGGCTGGTGTATTTGTGTTATCTTTGATAAAGGAGACAGAATGGTTATGGGGCAATAGTTAGAGAAATCATAGGAATTCCCACCCTTATGAAGTTATGAAGGGGAATAATGTAAGAGATTTTCCATTGTTGAGAGATGTGGGATTGCTCTATGGAGCGGTTGATTAAGATTGAGACTGGGTAGGACAGAGAGTCGGCAGCCATTTTCAGGAAATGAGCAGGTATACCATCTGCTTCAAGAGTAGTGGGTTTAAGTTTTAAGAGGTTTTTTTATTGTTGAGGTTAGGACAGGAGAGAATGTAAAGGGAGGTGAGTTGTTAGGAGTTGTTGGTACGGATGAGTAGCTATTTTTGGAAAGTTTAGTTGATAGTGATTTGATAGGTTCAATAAAGTGGTGATTAAATTGGGAGGCTATATCGCTATCTATTTTTGTAGAGGTGGAGGTGGAGGTGGGAGCTGGTGTGGAGGTTTTGCCTGGTTTGAGTAGGGAGTTTATTGTATGCCAGAACTTTTGGGAGTTATTGGAGTGTTTATTTTGTATATCTAGAAAGTAGTTCTGTTTATCAAGCTTTGTTTGTTTTTTGACCTGATTCCTAAGGTATTGATAGTTTTGTTTGGATAGACTGGTGTTATCTTTCTTCCAGGTTTTCCATGCCTTGTCTCTGGTTTTTAATAGGGGTCTAGCTTATTTAGTAAGCCAAGGAGCATAGTGTTGCTTAGCTCTAATTTTTCTTACTGGAGCAACTGAATCAAGGATGTTAATAAGAGTACTAATAAAATAGTCCATTGCTTGGTCTAGGTCAAGGCTGTGTAGTGGTTCCCAGTTACATTTTTTAATATAGTGTTGAGTTCTAGAGGGTTAACACTGCAATTGTTTCTGACTTGTCTAAAGGCTGTAGGTTTGGGTAAGTTAGTACGTTTTCGTAGGAGGAAAGTAGGGAGATGGTCACTAGGTCTGTCAGGTAGACTACCTACTTGGTAATTATGTTCAGGGTAATTTATTAATGTCCAGTCTAGTATAGAGTCCTTATGGGATTTTTTTTGTCTGCTCTAATTGGTTCTTGAATGAGTTGGGAAAATCCATACAGGTTGATGTAGTTAGTGGGGGTTTTACAGTTACAAGCTAGCCAGTCAGTGTTTAGGTCACCTAATAAAATAGTTTCCTGTGGGAGATTATCTTTTGACCGTTGTAGAATCTCCTCAATTATTGAATCGTTATTACCTGGAGGGATGTATGCACAGAGGATACTGAATCTCCCCAATTATTGGAGCATTATTACCTGGAGGGATGTATGCACAGAGGATATTGAATCTTCCCAATTATTGGAGCGTTATTACCTGGAGGGATGTATGCACAGAGGATACTGAATCTCCCAAATTATTGGAGCATTATTACCTGGAGGGATGTATGCACAGAGGATATTAAATCTTCCCAATTATTGGAGCGTTATTACCTGGAGGGATGTATGCACAGAGGATACTGAATCTCCCAAATTATTGGAGTGTTATTACCTGGAGGGATGTATGCACAGAGGATATTGAATCTTCCCAATTATTGGAGCGTTATTACCTGGAGGGGTGTATGCACAGAGGATACTGAATCTTCCAAATTATTGGAGTGTTATTACCTGGAGGGATGTATGCGCAGAGGATACTGAATCTCCCCAATTATTGGAGCGTTATTACCTGGAGGGATGTATGCACAGAGGATATTGAATCTCCCCAATTATTGGAGCATTATTACCTGGAGGGATGTATGCACAGAGGATAGTGAATCTCCCCAATTATTGGAGCGTTATTACCTGGAGGGATGTATGCACAAATGATACTGATGCACATTTTCTTATTTAACAGTAGGACAAAGTCTATGATCTTAGCAGTATTACATTTAGGTAGAGGAGTTAGTAGAAAGTTTGGGAGAAGTTGTATTTTTATAGACAATTGTAACACCCCCACCCTCTTTCCTGTTCTGTCTGGCCATATATTATTATATCCTGGATTTAGAATTTCTTTGTTCTGTGTGCTGGATTTTAGCCAGGTCTCTGTTATGGTAAGGATGCCGGAAGAGTAGTGAGTTATGAATGCGTGTAAGTGAGGAAGTTTGTTTGATATACTGCAAGAGTCTCTGTTATGGTAAGGATGTTGGGGGAGTAGTCAGTTATGAATGCGTGCAAGTGTGGAAGTTTGTTTGATATACTGTGAGGGTCTCTGTTATGGTAAGGATGTCGGGGGAGTAGTCAGTTATGAATGTATGTAAGTGAGGAAGTTTGTTTGATATACTGTGAGGGTCTCTGTTATGGTAAGGATGTCGGGGGAGTAGTGAGTTATGAATGCATGTAAGTGAGGAAGTTTGTTTGATATACTGTGAGGGTCTCTGTTATGGTAAGGATGTCAGGGGAGTAGTGAGTTATGAATGTGTGGAAGTGAGAAAGTTTGTTTGATATACTGTGAGGGTCTCTGTTATGGTAAGGATGTCAGGGGAGTAGTGAGTTATGAATGCGTGTAAGTGAGGAAGTTTGATATACTGTGAGGGTCTCTGTTATAGTAAGGATGTCGAGGAGTAGTGAGTTATGAATGTGTGTAAGTAAGAAAGTTTGTTTGATATACTGCGAGAGTCTCTGTTATGGTAAGGATGTCGAGGGAGTAGTGAGTTATGAATGCATGTAAGTGAGGAAGTTTGTTTGATATACTGTGAGAGTCTCTGTTATGGTAAGAATGTCGGGGGCGTAGTGAGTTATGAATGCGTGGAAGTGAGGAAGTTTGTTTGATATACTGCGAGAGTCTCTGTTATGGTAAGGATTCGGGGGAGTAGTGAGTTATGAATGCGTGTAAGTGAGGAAGTTTGTTTGATATACTGTGAGGGTCTCTGTTATGGTAAGGATTTCGGAGGAGTAGTGAGTTATGAATGCGTGTAAGTGAGGAAGTTTGTTTGATATACTGTGAGGGTCTCTGTTATGGTAAGGATGTCGGGGGAGTAGTGAGTTATGAATGCGTGTAAGTTTGGAAGTTTGTTTGATATACTGTGAGGGTCTCTGTTATGGTAAAGATGTCGGGGGAGTAGTGAGTTATGAATGCGTGTAACTGAGGAAGTTTGTTTGATATACTGTGAGGGTCTTTGTTATGGTAAGGATGTCGGGGGAGTAGTGAGTTATGAATGCATGCAAGTGATGACGTTTGTTTGATATACTGCGAGAGTTAAGACTGATGATGAGTAGATCTGCAGTGTGTTTGTTTTGGGGTATACTGTTGCTTGGCCCTGGATTGGGGTGAATATCCTCCGTGGTAAGGAGGTATTTCTTTAATGAAAGTGTAGGCTTGATAGTTTGTAGAATATCTATGTGGGGTTTACTTGATGTTTTTCTAGTGTAGAACAGTGAAATATACTTGTTAAAAAATAGTATTGTGTTATCACTAAATAAAGAGGGGGCTATAGGAAAGCTAATGTGTGTAATAGGTGTGAAGGTATGTGTTTTATGGTAGGAGGTGTGCGGTAGTGGTGTGTTTGTGTGTAAGGATGTAATGTAGGTTAGAGTTGAGAGGGTTAGTAGGAGAGATGAAAGTAAGGCCTGTATAGTTTGGTTTTGTGGTATTTGGATGCACGTGGTAAATTAGGGGTGTGGTTAGGGTGGTTGCAGGTGAGTGGCTGTAGGGAGTGGTCAAGTAATTGGGAGGTTAGAATAAATGTAGAAGTAGTGGGGGTGGGTGTGAATTGGGGGCAGGGTAGGGGATCGGAGCAGGTCTCAGCCACCAACAGACTACAGAGACAATCAGTGAGCTGTAATCAGGGATAGCAGGAAAGAACAGCCAAATTGGGGTAAGTTCAGTATATCTGCTTCTCTGTAGTGCAGTGGTAGGCTGCTGGCATTTTGTTGCTGCCTAGTGGCCAAAGTAAGTTACTACAGCCAGAAAAAACTAACCTGTGTGTATGCTCATCTGCCATGTAGTAATACTTTAAATAAGGAGAAGTTTACTGTTTTAAAAGCAGATAGTTTTTAAAAACAGATTCAGAGTGTGGATAAATTGCAATAGAAGGAGCACCTACAGTTTAGAAAGCTGTGCTTTTTAGTTTGGTTTTGGAACTGCTTCAGGCAGGTAACTGAAGCAGATTTATACTCTGTCACAAGGTATTTTGTTGAGCGAGTCTGTTGGGCAGGAGATGACCACAGAGTGTTTAACCCATTGGGAGAAGCTGCAAGACATAAGGGGGAACACATACAAAAGGTTAAACCAAGAAAGTAAGAAAAGACACATGAGAGACCAGATGTAGCAAAACCCTAGAAAAACACAGGTTTAAGTGAGGTATAATACAGGCATGAAATAACCAGTATAGCAATAAAAGTATTCCTTGTTGACTAAGCCATGAAAGCAGATCACTAAAAGTAAATGCAGTAGGTTGTACAGAAGTAGCAAATATTAGCAAACACAGTTAAGCCCTGTACGCAGAACAGAAAACAATCCTAAAAAGAAACTACAATGGAGCACTAGGAGTAAATGCAATAGCTTGTACAGATAAAGCAACATTTAACAGACACAGTTAACTGAGCCCTATAAGCAGAGCAGAACACAATTCTGCTTAAATATAATGTAGTACTAGAAGTAAAGTGCAGTAGCTTGTACAGATAAAGCAACTTTAGCAAGCACAGTTAACTCTGCACTGATAGACAGTGCTTAATAGTACTGTAAATAGTAATAAATAAAACAGTATGTCATACACAGTAACATCTAAAGCCAGAGAGCACACAGGCAGGGGAGAGAAGAAGCTTCCATGTGGAATGTAGAGAAAGCTAGATGCTAGAAGCTAGTGTTAAAAGAAAATGCTATATTTGTGGTGTAATAGGACAGGATGCAAAACATGTGATTTGAAATGTTAGAAATGTAATAACATAGAGCACAAGTGGATGGATTTTAAGGAAGGGAAGATAAGTTAGATAATGTAAGTAAGTGTGAGAGAAAGTCACACAAACAAATAAAATAAGTAGTTGAAATTAAAATTCAAGAGGAGCTGGGAAAGAAAATGGCAGATGAGGAGGTAATGAAAAGAGTTAATAATAAGGGTAGAATCTCATCACAAAAAGAAGAATCAGTTATAGAGGAAGATACAGAGATTGTGATGAAGAAGAAAGTTGGAAAATTGTTAAAAGTAAAAAAAAATCTATTGGTAAAGGAGTATAAGAGAAAAAGAAAATTTATAGGGTTGAATACCAACAAATAAAAAAGAAAGGAAAGGGGTAAAGGGTGTCATATATTTTCCCCAACAGGATACCTTGGTATAAGAAAATGAAATAACTGTAGAATATTAAGTATTCATGTGAACAGACTTACAAGTGTTGTTAGAAGGTGAGCTATCATAGAATGGTTCAAAAATTTGGATTTTGACATTGTAGTTTTAAGAGATAATAAACTATTAACAAGAGAAGAGAGAGAGACTGCAAACAGAGTATTTATAGGGAATGATAGAGTTTGGAATTTAGGACAAGACACATGTTTGGGATTAGGAATTCTAACAAAGAAGGCAGTTAAAATTCTAGATATAACCTTAATAATAATGGAGATGATAACTATAAATTTGCCATATAAAAATAAGCGAAAGAGTGTATCATTATTGTGGTAAGGAAGAAACAGTAGAATATGTGTTTCTGAAATGTAAGAGTTGAGAAATTATAGAAAAAATAGAGAAGACAGTAAGGGAATAGAATATATAAATATGGATATGACAATATATTTGTTAAGGAAAAAATAAAGATTATATTGAAGATGTAGGCAAAAAAAATATTTGATATGACATGGGCAAACTAGAATCAAAGAAACAATGTATAAAGTGAAGAAAGTATGCAAAATTAAATGTTAATATGCCTGTGAATAATATAAATATTGTATATTTTATACATATTGTCAAAAAGGGTTTTGCTAAATAAAGGGCATCTACTATTTTTGATGTTTGTAATTGGGTTCTTTTACATCCAACTGAGCTACCAACAACTGAAGCAGATTTAACATCTCATCAAAACGATTGCACATTCAGGAGTGCAGCACCCCCTTTATGTTGTATTGTAGTGTCAGCAATTGATATACCTGGTGCTGGAATAGAATCAACAGCCTTACGCATCATAGGTAAGTGTGCTACCTGTTGTGCAGCTGACACTGTTTTACTTAGATGAGTCTGTTTTTCTGTAGTCATAACATTATACTTTGTTTTTGTTCAGAACATGAGTCTGAAGTATTTCTCCCCAGGCCTCTGCTGAAAATAGGCTGTGTCCCAGTTGGACTTTCCCAGTAAACAAATGTTAAATAAAAATAGATAAATAAAAGCCTTTTACTTAATGTATAATAATTCATAGATTCGTATTCCATTTCATTATATTGTTTAAGTTTAAAGGATGAGCAATACATTATCGTCACTATCACTCCACTTTCTCCTGTTTTCTGCACTGGGTCTCCCTTGATTCAATTCCACTTTCCTACCTTCTGTGACAGTCATGCCTGACTGTTGCAGGTCTTTTCTCACACAACCTACTGATCTCTTTGCTGGATGCTATCATTTCCTCTTGCCTTCTTCCTGTCTAACCCAAATTTTCTGCACCAGATTGTCCTCAGATTTTACCTTATCTGCAACTGGAGCTACTTGGGATACAACTTTGATGCCCACATTTCTTTATCTGTCCCACAGTGTGCATCCTATCACTCATCTCAGGCACTTCATCTCCATCACCTCTAGCTTCCTCATCTGCTTCTTTTACTGCCCAGGTTTTTGTATATCACAGTAGTGCCGGTCACACTACTGTTTTGAAAACCTTACTTTTCAGGTTTTTTTTTTTGTATTTTTTGTTATACATTACCCTTAACTGTCTGTATCAGTTGGGTACAGCTCCTCTAATTCTAGCTTTGACCTTCTCATTCAGACTTCTCTTCTTCTCAACCAATCCTCCCAGATGCATGAAGCTGTTAATTTGTCCCACTGTTTTCACTTCTATTTCAGTTCTCAGCTTCTTCTGATTTCCCACAATGTGCTGCCATTACATGTGTCTTATCTGTACTCACTTTAATCCCATGTGTTTTCAGTGTTGCATTCTATTCCCCTGACCTTTGCTGAAGTTCTAGCTCAGAGTCTGCCTGTAATGCCACATTGTCTGCATACAACAACATTTTTGATCTATGTCTTCCAAGTTGTTTGCTAATGTAGTCCATCACTAGTATTAACAGCCAATCCGACTGGGAACTTCTCTGTTAGTCCAGACACTGTCTGTATTTCTGTCACTGAGTCCTTGTAAGTAGCCTACACTAATTCTTCCAATGTTTCTGGGACTGCCCAAATCAGCTTTCTTTGGACCTTGTCATATGCTTTCTCCAATCTAGGAATGCCCACTTGGACTCTTTCCTCACCTCTAGCTTCTTCTCAACTATTTACTCACTGCAAACATTGGGTTGGCCATGCTGAATCCTTATCTGAATCCAAACTGCTCATTTTTATTTGACTTTCTAATACTCTGCATATTCTTTTATTAATCACCCTCTCCAGAACATTCACACAGTGTGACAGCAGTTTGATACCTTTGCACTGCCCAGAGTTGTGAATGACCCCTTTTTTCTTGTACAATAGCACTAGCATGCTAATTTTCCAGACATTTGGGGTGCACCTTCCTCTCTGTATTGATATGAAAACCCTCAGGAGCCATTTCTCTCCTGACTAACCCAACATCTTTATCATATCTGCTGTGACCCTACTACTTTCCCTGGCTTCATTTTCCGTAGCACTGTTCTTACATCTCCTACTATGGGCTCGTCTTCTTCTCTCATTGTAGGCTGTTTCTGGGGCAGTACAGCTTCTGTGGGGTTTTCTTCATTCAGTAGCTGCTGGAAGTACTCCTTCCATCTGTCGATGTCCTGTGCATTGGTGCACAGATTGTTGGTGGCATTGCTTATGAAGCGTGTCTGACTATTAATTGTTTCTGTCTTACAACCTATTAGAGTTTCTTTGTGCCATCTAGAAAGTCACTTTCCAGAAGCTGTTAGAGTGCCTGTGATGCCTTGTACTTTGCTATTGTATCTGGTCTCTTAGCCTCTTTGTTAGAAAACAGTATTCTTTCTTAACTTGGTCTATCTTCTCTGTACTGCATTCCTCTGCATTCTACCACCGGCATTCCTTGTGTGCCTCATTTACATACCTGATTCAGCTGCATATCCGTTCTATAGTCCTCACACATGCCTTTTTGAGATGCTGCCATTCTTCTACAACTCCATTGAATTCCTCTGTTTCCAGAGGTGTTAGACCCTTGAGTATTTCCTTGAGCTCTTGTCCTTTCTGTCCAGTCAACATTTAGGTCTTCAGCTTAGTCTCTTTTGAGCTTCGAGTCTTCTCTAACATCTGCTTGCAGCTGACCGTGGCAGCCAGTGCTTTGGGCTGCAGCAATACATATCAACTGGAAATGCTAGGTAGATTTAGCACATTTCATAAGGCCAGAGTGGAAAACACATCTGCCTTCAAACAATGTGTTTTTGTAAATAATGTCCTTGGTTTTGGTGTTTATCTAAAACTATATTTATATCTATAATCTATCTATCTATGAAATTGAATTAAACACCAAGATATCAATAATTACATAGCTGACCTCAAAACATTGAGTTTTAAATGTGGACACACTGCTCTTTATGCGCTGATTGAAAATCTCAATGAATACAAAACTTCATCTGATAAAATATAGTAAAATATAATTTTTTGCAGGGAGCAATCCCATGCTGCACCCCCACATACACATCCCCTGCTAATTATATATATTAACTCTGAGATTGCTCAAACTTGGGAAACAGAATATTTCCCTACCCCAAGGACTGTGCAGTCTCACACGGTTTACCTTTATAATCACGAATTGCAGAAGTGCGAGTATGCATAACAGTGACTCATATAAGCGAACCAAAACCGCAAAAATTTTTAAATATCAAAAAACATTCGACATTCGACATTTCTGGCTACGCCACACCTCCACACCATTACTACCATGGGTCAAAAAGGGGTGAGGTTTTGTCGTTCGCTTATTCGGAATTTGACGTTGGAGACATTGGCATTTCAGTATTCGCAGAAGTCGTTTCGCCCATATCGGGATCGACAATATAAAGGTAAACCATCTCGCACACCTGTAGACCATCTGTTTAATCAACTAAATTTTGTTGGCTAAACCGATGTTGAATTAATGACAGGGTAGCTGAATTTCAGGAGATCCATATCAAGACACATGCACACACACACATACATATATATATATATATATATATATATATATATATATATGTATATACACATACACACACACACACACACACACACACACACACACACACACACACACACACACACACACACACACACACACACACACACATATTGGACATTATTGAATGCACCAGCAAAATCATGGTCATTCAGCTGAAACACTGGATTGTCATTAAGGGGCCATTTACATATATCCCATCAGCCTCTGCTACAGGAGGTTTGAGGTATCAGACAGTGAAAACACTAGTTTGGAGGCTTTTTATACATATCCATAAACTGAGTTTTGTTCATGCTTACAAGAGTACATAGTCAAAAAACTATGTATTTTCCAGCTAAAAAGTCAATGACTGCAAGTTAATGTTTTACAAAAAGATATAGCCTACAACAGCAAGACAAGTACGAAGTTCATTCCTCATGTGGAAGTCCCAGAGGGTAAGCAGGAGCTTACCTAAAACACCCTGCAGTTTTGGAGTGATTTAGCTCAAATGGCGCTAAAGTGTGGAGTACACCTGGACGTATCATCTGGCCTATACTGCTGATATTGGAGTCTGGTTGAGGAATACAACCTGGAACTTCTTTAAAGACAGCCTGTTTGTTGGAGGGGCTGACTGGACCCTAAATAGCAGTTAAAAGTACTACTTTCACTTTCATTTTGAACTGTAAAGCTAAGAGAACAAACATTTTCATTTATTGCAAGGATAATTGACTAAATCAGTGTTTTATATAAAGCAGTACCTCCAGTGGCTCCTTGAAGTTCATTTATATATTTATCTGTACATATATCTGTTTACACTATCTATATAAATAATTTATATATTTATCTGTGCATATATCTGTTTACACTATCTATATAAAGAATTGTTATATTTATCTGTATGTATATCTGTTTACACTATCTATATAAATAATTTATATATTTATCTATACATATATCTGTTTACACTATCTATATAAATAATTTATATATTTATCTGTACATATATCTGTTTACACTATCTATATAAATAATTTATGTATTTATCTGTGCATATATTTGTTTACACTATCTATATAAAGAATTGTTATATTCATCTGTACGTATATCTGTTTACACTATCTATATAAATAATTTATATATTTATCTATACATATATCTGTTTACACTATATAAATAATTTATATATTTAGCTGTACATATATCTGTTTACACTATATAAATAATTTATATATTTAGCTGTACATATATCTGTTTACACTATCTATATAAATAATTTATATATTTATCTGTACATATATCTGTTTACACTATCTAGATAAATAATTTATATATTTATCTGTACATATATCTGTTTACAGTATCTATATAAATATCGATATAAAATTACATATAGATACATGTATATCTATATTTATATCTATATCTATTCCATATGTGTGTGTGTGTGTTTGTGCATATACACACAGGCATGCATACACACACACACACACACACACACACACACACACACACACACACACACACACATGCACACATGAACACATATAGATATACATAATCAAACAGTTAAAAATTGAACATCAAAATATTGATGTAACCTGCCCTCTCCACATTGTCTGCTACTTATATATACCAACTCCGAGATCCCACAATAATGGAAAAGGGCAAATTCCAAATACCTGTTCTACCCCTAGCTAACAAAAAGAAATGTGGTTATAGTGCAGTCGTTTGACCATTCAGTTGCTTGTGACTTCTTAATAAGTGTTCGCTATTCTGAACTTTCAGGTATGTAAAACTAGTAACCAGAATGAAAACTTACTCCTACGTACAAAAAACAACTTTGAAAAAGTCCTATGTAAGGACTAAAAGTGCTCAAGTTAATTTTTTGTGTATCAGTTTGTTTCAGTAAATTGCAGAGTGGTTTGCAGCTCCTTTGCTTTATGTTTTTTTACGTAACTAAAGTCATGTGATATTATACAAGAAGAGAATACTGACAAAAATGGGAAAAGGGGTGTGTTGGGTCATGACTCAGCAGTCGTTTGTTGTGTAGGATCATGACTCATCAGTCGTTTGCTGTGTAGGATCATGATTCAGCAGTCGTTTGTTGTGTAGGATCATGACTCAGCAGTCGTTTGTTGTGTTGGGTCATGACTCAACAGTCATTTGTTGTGTAGGGTCATGACTCAGCCGTCGTTTGTTGTGTAGGGCATGACTCAGCAGTCGTTTGTTGTGTAGGGTCATGACTCAGCAGTCGTTTGTTGTGTAGGATCATGACTCAGCAGTCGTTTGTTGTGTAGGGTCATGACTCAGCAGTTGTTTGTTGTGTAGGGTCATGACTCAGCAGTCATTTGTTGTGTAGGGTCATGACTCAGCAGTCATTTGTTAGGTAGGGTCATGACTCAGCAGTCGTTTGTTGTGTAGGGTCATGACTCAGCAGTCATTTGTTGTGTAGGGTCATGACTCAGCAGTCATTTGTTAGGTAGGGTCATGACTCAGCAGTCGTTTGTTGTGTAGGATCATGACTCAGCAGTCGTTTGTTGTGTAGGGTCATGACTCAGCAGTTGTTTGTTGTGTAGGATCATGACTCAGCAGTCGTTTGTTGTGTAGGATCATGACTCAGCAGTCGTTTGTGTGCTTTTCTGTTTTCAATGTTGTGCTTCTGTTTTCTTCGATGTTATGTGCTTCAAGCTTTTTGTCTTGATATTGTGACTTACACATAAATGAGCTTTTGAGTAAATGACAGGGAACCACATATGTATCTATATATATATATATATTACAACACTGGTGACCAAATCGTACCAATGGTACACGGTCAAAAAACAGATAGACTCCAACCTAGAAATAAAGACCAGCACTCCACAAATAAGAAATAAACTCAAGTGTAGGTTTATTAACCTTCACCCAGGAGCAGTCTGTCGGAACAAGATGTGCAAGCTAAAGCAAACCGGTTTCACACACTGCCGTCTTTGGTGCTTACAGTACTGACAGGGTAAACCAAACTGTAAGGTTAAGTAACCATGCATTTAAAAAGACAGTACCACATTCAAACAAATATATTGCTCTACAATGAACTATAAATTTAAATATATTATATTTTTCTTCTGTTCATTAAACCCAAAGCACATAGTTTTCAACATTCATTTGGGTCATAAATATGTTCAACAAGTTAACTTTAAAAATATTCGTTAAACCCTGATTTGTACATAATACCAAGATTAACTATCCATAACTTTTCTTTTTTATCCAAAATGGAACGTTTTGTCTGAATGAGCCGCCCTTCACCAACAATAGCATCAATACCCACAAATATAAAATGTGCAGAATTATGTTCTAATTTATGTTTAAACAAGGCACTTCTTTCTCTTTTACATTTCACATCACCAAGATAAACAGCAATTCTTTGTTTCCATGTGTATTTGATGTAGAAAGCCCCACATTGGCAAGCTACCATATAGATCACCCACTCAGTATTGCAAGTAATTAAATATCATACAGAAAATACTTTTGCTGTATTAACAGATGTAAATGATTTTGTTCAATGAACAATCTTACAATAAACACAGCTGTCACAATATGTACTTCCACAAACAAAATTTCTAACATCTTTTTGTTTAATACCTTTACTTTTTTATAAACCAGGGCAAAGGTTCACCTATTTTTCTCCCATCTAAAACCAAAGTGGCATACTTCATCCAATCATTGGTCATAACATCCATTTTTAGAAGGCGCCAATATGTATTAATAATTTCACAGATCTTAAATTTATTGGTATCATATGTAATCATAAATCTTATTCCTGACTGAGTTTTTTTTATAAATTGTATGTTCCTTTGGCCATAGACAATCTTGTCTAGAAATGTTCAAAGCTAAAGTGTGTGCCTGTCTAATATCTCCTTTACAATAACTCCTACTGAAAAACCTATTTTCCATATCTAAGGCTTTAGATTAAAAATTATTCAAAGAACTACAGATCTGTTGTATACACATAAATTGTTCCCTGGAATGTTTTTAACTGTATAATGCAGATGACAACTTGTAGCCTATAGTACTGAGTTTTTAGCAAAAGGTTTCCTGTATAAGTTATTAGACAAAGTTCCAGCTATCAATTTAGTGATGTTTGCATCCAAGAAATCCACATTAAATAAATCTGACTTACCTATGAGCACTAGTCCAAAAGGGTTATGATAAAAATAATCATTCAGCTGTTGCAAAATATCCCTCCAAATGCACTAGCAGTCATCCAGATATATTTGCTACATTTTAAGGTACAATTTAAATGTTTTTTATCACTATAAATCAAACATTCTTCTAAACAGATGGCCTCCAACTGTCACCAATGGGATTCCAGATCCTGGCCAAGGCTCTTGCCTCCCCCATTGTGCCTTTTTTAGGCAATGTCCCAAAGACAAATCTTCCAACATAAAAGATCTGTCAAAAAGCAAATTGAAGGTCATGCTGCTTTAACACTAGGAGCTTTAACCTGAAAATACACTCACTGGAGGCTCTTCTTGCACTAGAAGATGCCGATGTCTGTGCAGTCACAGAAACTTGGTTCAGGGCTGCAGAGAGCACCCCTGCCTTGCCAGGCTTTACCTCATTCCACACATTCCAACCCCAAAATGAGGTCAGGAGGAATAAAGGTGGTAGAGTCTGTGTCTATATTAAGGACAGGCACACCTCCAGGCTGGTCTGCTAGCATCATGCACTGGAACTACTGACATTTGGCAAGACATCCATCCATGTTATAGCCAGCTATAGATCCCCTCCATGACTCAGAACACCCACTTCTCTTACCTGGATCTGCTTGACTCCATCAAAGTACCCCCTAACACCCTGATCCTTGGTGACTTCAACTACCCCACCATAGACTAGGTGAACTATTCCTGCACTACTGCACACACTCAACATTTACTTGACTTTATCAGTTCTAAGTCACTAGACCAGCTCGCCTCATCCCCCACAAGGGGAGATAACATTATAGACTTGGTTCTCACCAACATGGGTGACCTCTGTGCCACTTCCATAGTATGTTCTTCCCTATTGAGATCAGACCATCGGACTGTCTCATTCGAAGTTTCTATCTCACCCAACCCCCCCCCCCAGCTATAATCAAGCTAAAAGACTTCTCAAAAGCTGACTACAACCTCCTAAGGGAGGGTATCTGTAGCTTCACACCACCGCCCCCTTAGTGGATGCAGACAACTATGCTGAACAACATGCAATTGCAGTGTACTTGCACCTGTACAACTGCATGGACTCAGACATAACCATCAGAAATAAAACCTGCTCCTCAAGAAAACACAAACCTGTCTGGTGGACAACCTCTACCAACAGGCTTTACAGCAAAAGAAAGAAACTGTTGTCCAGGGGTAAAATGGAACAAATTCCAAACTGGAAAAACTTCCTCCTTAGCCTCAACAAGCAAATTAGATCACTAGTGAAAACCTCCAAAGCCAATTATGAATTGATACTAGCCTCTGAAACAAAGAGAAAACCACAAAGCCTGCTTCAGTTACATCAGGAACCTCCATGGCATAAACCAGGTTTGTTTTGAGTTAGTACTTAACGGTATCACTTACACTGATCCTGTTGACTTAGCAAACCTGCTAGCAGATAGGTTCAGTGCAAACTTCACCCCCCCCCCGTCCCCCGCCAAAGGCCCTTTCTTCATCCCCGATACTTGCCCTGTACCTTACATCTCCATAGATCAAGTGTTAAAGGCCCTATCCAAGGCAAAGAACACAGATTACATGGGACCTGATAGTAACCCAGGCTGTATTCTGCACAATCTCTAGCAAGAACTAGCTTTGTCATTGAGCACCGTATTCAATCAAACCGTAAGTACAGGCTTCATTCCAGCAGATCAGAGAACTGCCATTCTCATCCCTTGCACAAAGATGGTGCCACTACTGACCCTGGAAACTATCACCCCATTAGCTTAACAAGTGTGATCTGTCAAGGAATGGAGCATATTATTATGAATTTCATAAATAAGGAAATAGGCAATCTCCAATCACTTGAACCCACCCAGTTTGGATTCGTTAAGGGCAGATCTTGCCTGTTGAACCTGGTTGAGGGCAAGTTAGTATATACAGCTGACCTTGACTTGGCCAAGGCCTTTGACACAATCTCCCATTCATGCATCATTGAAAGGCTAACACAACTAGGTGTAAATTGCTATCTCATCAGGTGGGTGGCCAACTGGCTCACTGACAGGACTCTCAAGATGAAAATAGGCCCCTCCACCTCCGATAGCAGACCTGTCACTATTGGAGTTCCCCAGGGATCTGTCCTGGGACTCCTACTGTTTGGGATCTATGTCTCGAAGGTCCAAACAAAGACAAAAGGCCTGTGGCTGACCAAGTATGTGAATGACTGTAAGTTGGGTGCTGTAATTGACTTCCCAAATGCTGTTAACATATTGCAAGAGGGTCTCACAGCAACTAATGACTGGTGCCAAAGTCATGGCCTCAAACTAAACACAAAAAATGTATCATCATACCATTCAGCAAAAACATGGTCCCTACTGATTACCACATCAATGGCAACCCCCTAAGCACACAACCTGGGTGAGAGACTTGACCATCATGTAGCGGCAGTGGTCAGAAAAGCCTTTTACTTGGTCCTTCTCATAAGTAATCAATTGCATTCAGAAAAAAGGTGGTTATTACCTCCCTATACTCCTCCCTCATTAGACCAATAATTGAGTATAAAGCCCCATTTGGTATGTACCTCTCCAAACATCTGCACCAACTGGAGATGTCACAGAAATACCTCCCAAAGAGAATCCATGGCCTCCAACACCTGTCCTATGAGAACAGGCTCAAATCACTATCACTCTTCTCAGTATCAAACAGATTATTCATAAGTGATCTGTGTCTTAGCTACAAGGCAATCTTGGACCCTGCCTTACTAGGGATGCTCCATATCCATAAGTCTAACTCCTTGTGCATTACCCGCTCGAAAGTCCTGAGTCTAATATGTGACATCAACAAAACCTGCTGGAGAGACACTTTTATCTCCCAGAGGTTGCCATGTTTCTGGAATAGACTTCTCATGCATGTCAAACAGAGTACCTCACTAACTGATATTCATCTTTGTACCTGAAGGTATTGTTTTAAAAAATGAAACCCAATAACTTTAACAAAAATCATTATGTTAGTCAGAATATAAAGTGAAGCAGTTCAACCACTATTTAACAGCCTTCACACCCCCATATCATGTGGGATGCTTGAGTATAGAGATTGTATATCTAATGTACATAGAAAACAGTTATTGGCAACTTGTAAATTATCTATGAGTTTCAAAAATGTTGTTGTATCTCTCAACTGTGCTGTAATATATTGTAACAATGGCTTCAGCTGACCTTCTAAATAAACAAACAAAGGCTCAGTAAGAGAACCCTTCCCTGATACAATAGGCCACCCTTGTGGATTTTCAATAGATTTGTGTTTATTCGGCAAGATGTAAAAAATATGAGGTTTTGGATTACCTACCACAAATTATTGAAATAAGCCATCAGAAATAATCCCCCTTTCTTTTATCCTCAAACAGAAAACCATCAATAAACATTTTGAATTCAATCACAGGGTCAAAAGGTAATTTACAATATGAAATCCTATCATTTAGTTGTCTTATTACTTCCTCCTCATATGCTCCTGTATCCTATGCAATTGTTCCTCCATCTTTATCCTCTCTAACAATCACTGTATGTTCATTTTTAGCAAGATTGTCAAGTGCTATTTTTTGTTGTGTATCTAAATTATAACCATAATTTTTAAAAATTAGGTTTTAATTTTTATGTAGCTCATGACATACATTTTGCTCAAACATCTTTACAGCTGGATGGTATGGTACTTGAAAAGCTGATTTTTTTAAAACTGCAAATGACAAAAACATTTAACATCAACCACGGTAGAATATTGTGACAAAAAAAAATGGAGGGACATAACCCAAACCTTTATTTAGTAATCCAGTTTCATTATCAGACAGACTTTGCATGGATAAACCAACTACCAAATCATCATCAGTCCCAATTACATCACTGATTTGAA